>NC_053130.1:26591446-26816446 GCF_010015445.1 Perca fluviatilis | reverse complement strand
TGCCTAACTGTGAGATACATGTCTAATACATATTATACAGGGTGCGATTTTTCAGGTGGGGATGCATGGGATTTCCCCCTTTCTGGTCTACATATCCCTGCCTCTGATGAATTATTTATCCCCGGTGGGGACAAAATGTATACCCCCTCAAAGTTATCAATGCTACTTCACCAATAGACCATCTTACTCCTAAAATAGAAGTATTTTAAACTAAGTAAAGCGCTGTAACCTGAACAGTCTAAAGTGCGATAACACAGTAAAATCCGAGCAGCAGTTACTGGTTGTATTTAGCCGTCTACAGAGCTCCGGGACGCCGGCTACCAGCGACACTTGTTCATCCTCCAATAGGTGACTCCGGGCCGGCTACAGGCACCGCCAGATGACGGTCCTTTTAGGGGCCGTGGTAGTGGAGTTTAGCCAGAAAAAGTTTGCGTCATGCGGCGATGATGAACGAAAGAGCGTTTCCTGGGTGAAAGTATTTAGTTTTCCCCGCGAAGTGAACTCTGCTCTCCGGCTTGAAAGCGCTGTGTTTTCTATTGAATATTGAGGTGCATTAATTAGGGTTTTGGCATGCCTGGTCGAGTGGCAGGGGGATTTAATTCTTGCATATTTTGTTGTGCATGATCAAAAACATCCCCCTGCTTTTCTCAACAAATCACACCCTGTGTGTGTGTATGTATATGTATTTATATATATATTTATACTTATTTATTTATTAGGGGTGTCATGATACCAAAAATGGAGTAGTCTGTGCTAATACCAGTAAAATAACACAATGCCGATTTCGATACCACGGTTAAAAAACTTTTTCTAAGATTCCATGTACTTGAACTTGAAACATGAACTTCTTTATTAAAAATATTTGAAAAATATCAAAATGTCATAACAAGACATACAAAACATGTGCAATAGAGCATAGAACAACATAATAAAGTGCAATTAATGGTCATAGTGCATCAACCATTCCAGTGAACAGGGGAGAGGCAAATCATTTTTTGATCCCGTTTGAATTGAGCCATGGATTACAAATTTGATGTTCATCAGTTTCACAGATAATTTTTCAACCGGAAAAAAACCGTAGGTTTGTCATATGTTCCACAACACATGTAACGTTATCTTACCTGATGTGTTTTATCCAGTGAAGTGTTTGCGGCAGATAACCGAAAGAACAAGCAAGATCCTCTGCTCATTTGAGTAACGTTACATCCCCGGTACGATACACACAGACATCGTAGCTTCAGCTAGACGTCGTCCATGCGACTTTGAAGTGTGTAGTCTTTCTAATTACGTATTTTCACAGTCTTATACTTCAACAGTTTAACAATAAACTGAGACTTTCTTGACTTGCGAAATTATCTTTTAAACCGATGAACATCCTGTGTGTATTTCATGGCTCGATTGAAACGGGATCAAAAAATAATTATTATCTCTCCATTGACTCTCGTTCATATTTTTTTTCGAAAGATATGTCCCATGGACCGGAAGTAGAAGGGCGTGACTTCAGCTCTCTATGCCATGTGTAGTTCCACTTGCTCGTGACTTGCTCCAACTTCTGAATGTAAGTATCGACTGGAACACTCTGAAGCGTGTACTGCCCCCATCAGTTCCAGAAGAGGCGCATCACCGATGCTAACACTGGCATCACGGTGCTTAAAAACAAAATGGGCACCGTCAGTGTTTTGTCATTTTAGAATGGAAAGGTATCGCAAGTATCGGTTCTCGAGACATCCCTAATATATATATATATTAAAAGCCATGAGTGAGATTGTATTGGTGGTCTGATTTAATATCTCCTCTGTGATGGATGAAACACATTATCAAAGGCGTGTAATGAACTTCCTGGTTTCCTATTTTGAGCGTAGTTTGAGGCTCTTGCTCATAGGCCTGTCAGTCTGACTCTCCTCCGATATTTTTCACACCTCTTCTTCCATAACTCTGGCAGCATAATACTCCATTGTTTGGTAACCCTCAGTTAATAAAAAGGGTATTGAAGGAGCTGTTCATCTTTTTAATACCACATGAGTTTTTTTTTGTATTAGGACTATTGAGCCTCGAGTCCAGATAACGTTCTAAGGAAATTGAAGGAGAAAGCACCTCTTGGGTTTAATTAAGACAAAGCTAAAGGATTACATGCATGAACTAAAGGACTGGTTTGTTAAATGGGTGTGCTTCAGTCATACTGGTCACTCTCAGAAAACATTGCTCTCATTGTCTTATTCTTTTTAGTCTTGTGGATGAATCTTTTATTTTATTATGAATTCTCCAATGCCCTGTGGGATAATTATCCAATGACCTCGCAAATGAACATGATCCTGCCATCCAGTTAAAAGGCTGGAGTCAGAGCTGGACCGAATATCTCCCTGGAATATGTAATTAGTCTCATGATCTTCAGTAGATGGGGCATACTATATATTGATTACAGCATATTTGAATCTTTACTCTTTTAGTAGGCTGTACAATCTGGATGGTTTACTGTGCAGTAGGGTTACTACGAATAATAATAGGGTAATATATAATAAGTATTGAAAAAACTAATTTTGTTTATTTTCAAAATGGAGACTTTTCACACATACTTCCATTTAAAATAATGGTTTCAAGTTTCACTTATAACTAAAAGTGCAGTAGGTAAGCCTTATAAAGGGCGTAACACTGTGACACCGTGAAACTGATATATTCTGAGAAAATCTCATACTGTTGCAACCCTTCCGTGCAGTCTCTGTTGGTCTGTTGAATATGAATTGCTGATTTATTAATTGGTTACTGTTGCTTTTTTTTTTTTATGGAGTTTACAAGTAGCTGCTCTCATCACAAACCATGGAGGAACTGCCTTTGTTATTCTGTAATTGCTGCTCGTATGTGCCTCATTAAAGATCTTCAAAAGTTAGTTTTAGAACATGTGGGTAAAAAACTGCGGTGGCCTTATTTAGACTGGTGGATGTTTGAATGTGTTATTGAATCACAGAAACGTGTTCATCTGCCTGCCTGGCGCCCACAGCTGACCCTATGGATTAGCTCCAGGAAACGGCACGCCAAGCTCCTCGTTATTAGTGCCGTTCTCCTTTCTTAGCACTGATTAAATAATGATTGTGCTGCAGAAAAACAAAGTTGGTTTCATGCTTCAGAGCTCAAAACTATTAAAAGTGAGCATCGGATGCAAAGAATGTGACACAAAGGAGGATGAGACGGACAGGTGCTTTCATCTGTGGCTTTTCCTTCAGGTGACACAACAAAGAGTCGGCACTTCTAACACTGTCCAGAGACATTGATATTGTCTTGCCTTTACGTTTACTGTGTGTGTGTGTGTGTGTGTGTGTGAGTGAAAATCTTCTCATATACACACACACACACACACACATCTAACATAACGCACATTAACATCACCCTAAACCCACTAGAAGTATCACTCCGTCCCTAAATAACTTGACAATAGTGAGGTTATATTGATTTCACTTTGGCTGGCCACGCATCTCTCCTACCAGACAGTCCAGTATACCATGTAAGAATAATATATCCCACTGGTTTGTTTAAATACTGAAATGTTGTTACTTAATTCTAACTCTTAAACATTTCTAAATTTAGGGAAGTCTCTGTCTGCTTTTCACATGACTGTGGTTGAGGAGATGAATAGATCTAAATAGACATACTGTACTATTTTTTTTTTTTTTTTTTTTTTTTTTTTTTTTTTTTTTGTGTGTGTGTGTGTGTGTGTGTGTGTGTGTGTGTGTGTGTGTGTGTGTGTGTGTGTGTGTGTGTGTGTGTGTGTGTGTGTGTGTCCACCTCTAAAAAGCTCTCTAAGAGAGAGAAACAGGTGCTATGTGCAGCTGGTGGTCAGAGATTACAGCCAACATCGTGACAGCATCTCACCCCGGGCCAGCGCTGTCGCCTTTCCCGCTGCTTAGAGACGTGGAATCTGGAGCCGAGTATAAACTGGACACAGCCCATGTGAATGGCCTGTTTTTTTTTGTTTTTTTTTTCTTCAAATGTATTTGCTCATTAACCAAAATACCATTCACGTTCACTGTTGCATGGGACTAGAGCGGTCTGACAGCTGCTGTGCTGAATTCATTGTCACCTGGAGCGTGACAGCAGGTTTTACTCACACGCTGTATATGTAAATACAGCTGGTCAAAACACGGGTGTACATTCATTCAGTGTTTCTTCTCAAACAACGCTCCTTTTGAATTCACTCCATGGTAAACAAGTGAATACTGGGAGCCGCACAGAAAAAGAATAAGTCTGGTGGTATTCTATATTTGTTTCTTTTTTGTCAACAAATCTAATTAAAAGACCAAAACCAGCAAAGAATAGAACGCATATCTGTGTCGAAACCCCGATATCTCTTATACCTCATCTCCATAGAGCTCCACTGTTGTCCGAAACCTTTTAAAAACACATCAATGAGCCACAGTGTTGCACTGGGTGGCACATTTCTTCATTACCACGAACACAGGCCCAGCGGTTCAGTGTTTTGAGCTGCCGTAAATACTCACTGGCACATTTGCAGCTGAAAATAGTTTTCTAAACAAATACACTATTCTGTCCGGATGAAGGAAATTAGATGGGTTTTTCAGCTTCACAAGCTTAATAAATAGTACCTTAAGATGAAAAGCTTTTTTAGTCATAAATGTATAATGTCATGAATTCCTAAAATTTGAAGTGGACCGCACCATGAGTTCCTTTTGTTGGATGATTCGTGCTTGCTTGAGGCTGGAAAATCCAGAGCCTGTTCTGGGTGAATGTACCAATTGTTTAGCAAGCTCTTCCCCCAGATGCACAGTCAGCCAGCCAGCGGAGAAATTTGGCAACATCGTCGGACTCGCCCCTAGCTTCCACCCTGCCCTTTCGAAAACAAAATGACCTTTTATCTGTGACAAATATTTAAAGGAAATCTAAACAGCAGGTGTTCCTAGATTAGACTTTAACAATGAAAACCTCGACTGGGTTGGCTCATGCTGACCATTCGCAATTTGGAGATAATGTTGCAGAATTAATTAGGGACACTTTAGGGTCCATTACTGCTCGGAGAGAATTGGTCTCAGAAGCCATCACTCTGCTGGTGCCTCGGTCCTAAGCCAGCCATCACAGCGATAGCCGGAATCTTTCATCTCAACGGACTTCAATCTAGGTGAAAATGTCTCCATTCATATGCAAATAGCTTGCAGAACATTCTGCCTTACACATCTCGCCTCAAAATTGTTACTTTCTTCTGCTCCATACTAAACTGGGCTAATGCATTGAATTGCTAATATGCCCAATGAATATATGAATAAATCCTTTTCAAAAGTCATCATTTCACTCCGTTGACCGGCTCCTGAGGATTCCAGATAAGATGGGGACGGTGGAAGATGACTGACAGTCTGATATCTGCCTGGTTGATAAACATTCCACACAGCTACCACAGTCAATAGTCTTGTAAATCAAGGAAATCTAAAAAATAGCTGTATATAATGCAATTGTAGTACTTCATCAGAGAATATGGTCAGGAAAACTTGACTCCATTCAAAATGAACGGAGTTTCATGTATAAAGTCTGACTATCAACAACCTACAGAGGTGGACGTGCACAGAGAATTGATGGCAGTAATTCAAAACAGAGCAATTCAATATTTCAATTACAAACGTTCACCTCTTGGCTGCCTTGAATTATTTCTCTCTCTGCCGCTGTCTGCTCTCTTTAGAGTTCCTGCAAGTGTGCACACCGGTTCATGTGTAAAGCTGTATTCATCTTGGGTAACCACAGTCAACAATTAGCTTTTTACAGTGCTTGGCAACACGCTTCGAATTCCAAGATATCTGATGCTATCTTGCACCCGGCGCAGCGCAAAGCCTGACGCAAGTCTCTTTGCTAGTTTAAGATCGATGCAGTTGTCAATTTCCCGTCCAGCGCCCGCGTCGTTTAAATAGCAAATGCACCTGCGCCCATCTTTGCGTCTAACAGGGAGGTGTGTTCAGGTGCATTCTTGGCGTATTGCTATCTTGAGGCAGCGGGAAGTGATCGCGCCATCGACCAACAAAAGCCTGGTCTAAAGTCAATAACGCAGCATTTTAACAGCACATTAGTAAAATGTGCCTAGGTTTATGCACAGCGTGCGCACACTATGCTTCTTACACACACACAGGGAAGCGCAGCAGCACACAAACATGCAAAAGATTACAAATAAAAATATTATGGTGCAAATCTGCCATCATCATAGCAATGCGCCAAGGTCCAAACGCACCTGGCTTTATAGGGAATGGGAGATGACACTCTGATTGGTTTATTGCATGTTACACCCAAAACACACCTATGAATTAATGAAGACACAAAGTACAAATCTTTTGAACCATGCGCCCGGCGCACGGACCCTTTTTTTCCGATGTCAAACTAGCAAAAGTGGTTTTCGACACGCCCTAAACGCACCTGCGCCAGGCGCTTCACGCCGTGCGCTTAGATCGTTAAAACAGGGCCCTATGTCTCCCATGGGAATAATATAAATCTAAATCACTGAATGACTTAGATGTTAATTCTTAGTTTCAAACAAACCATGTAAATCAACCTTAACTGCTGTGCAAATCACTGACCTAAAGATCAATATTTTACGTAATGCTCATTTAAACAAAGGGAGAAAGATTTAGATTCCCTCCTTAACTTATTCTTCTTCTTCTTCTTCAAAAAAAAAAAAAGATGCCTCTTTAAAGTAATGACTTGTTTATTGGAATCCTAGCAGTGTGTTTATAAGAATTATAAGAATAGCAGCAGCAATAAGAGTTGAACTAATCATTTTTTATTTGGTCCAGACGGGCACATCAGCCCAAAAAATAGCAAAGGGGCAGTACCTTGAGCCTTAAGAGCCACCATACAGGGCACATCCTGCATTTAAATGAAGCCACATTAAACATTCAAAGGATAAGTAAGAATTAATCTGAAAGATGATGCTTAATGAATATAACTAATGCACATACTTGACATTGTCATTACCATTTATTAAATTATACCATAATCTCCATTATCTCTGTGTGCTATAGATGCTTGCTTTAAATAGATAATTTACCGCACTGAACATTTCACTTCCATATTCCATTGGTCACAAAGTAATGAGGTTGTGAGCAGGGACCAATTTAAAAAAAACTCTCCTCAGTAGTGCTCTCAAATTAACAATACGGTTCTGGTTTATCCATCACTCATAGACCTTGTGTAGAAAATGTATTCTCAAGATAGTTTCCACATATACATATCGACTACATTTCAAATTCCAGGATTTTTTACGGTGCCGCCGGAGGTTCCGCCGGATGTCCCTCATTTTCAGCTGGATGTCCCTGAACTTCCGCTTTCTTTGTGTTGGCATTCTGAGCTCTGGTCAGTTCGGGAAACCTACCACCGACAATCAAATTATATTTATCTTTTTTTGAGTCAAATTTTCTTCACACACTCGACAGCCATTTTAATTCCAGAGCTCGCCTCCCTACGTGGACATGTTCCACCAAAACAAGTTCCTTCCCTATTTTGCAGAGGCACATTACCTGCGTCGGGCACATAGCGCCGCCCAAGACGATTGTGATTGGTTTAAAGAAATGGCAATAAACCAGAGCACGTTTTTATCCCATTCCCAGAATGTTGTGTGGACTAGCCAGACCCTCCTCCGCAGCGCTGTGGAGGAAGGTCTGGTTACCAACATGGCTCTTTCTCACTCACACAAGGTATTTTGATGTTACATGTAGGGTAGTGGTGATTGGCTCAGAGACTTTTGGCATGCTCTATTAGAGAATGTAGCTGCTTTAGCTCCCAGCAGAGCCATGAATACAAGATTTCCAAAATATGCTCTGAGCCATGGTGTGTCTCTAAAAATGTATTTCTTGTTCCCAGATGGTGCAGACCTGGAAAATTGCTTGATCATAAATCTGTTAAAGTGCTCATATTATGCTTTTGGGCCTTTTCCCTTTCCTTTATTGTTATATATCTTGTTTACAAAGTGAAAAAGCCCAAAGTCCACCCCAATGGGACTTACCATCTCCAACTGCTCCAAACAGCTCTGTTGTAGTCCAGCCTTTACTTCAGAGACAAACGTGCGTCACTTTGTAACACACGTTATAATGCTCGCCTAGCTGCTAGCGTCGCACGCCCTCATACTCTGCTTCTGACTGGCTAGTAGTCCTTACCTAGCTACTGCGCATGAGCGACTCCCAACAAAGATGGAACAGAAGTGAGATGCCTCACTCTGTAGCTAAAACAGAGATTTCAACACACAGGGTGAAAAGAGGAGCTGCAGCAATGTGCAGTACAACAAAAATATAGTGTTTCTTGAAAATTAAACCACGTAAACCTATTCTGATATAACCTGTAAATACAGTTATGAACCTGAAAATGAGCATAATAGGAGCACTTTAAGTTGCATATGGGAAAGAGGCTTATTTAAACACTTTTTAGACTATTTTCTGTCACATACAATCATAAAGTACATTGTAATCCTAAGCATTAGGAGCAGTGGACAGCTACACAGCAGCATCCACGGGGCAACTTGCGGTTCAGTGTCTTCCTCATGGACCCTTTGACATGCAGCTGGAGAAGCAATCTTGTGGTTGAATGACGACCCGCTCTACCTCTGAGCCACAGCTACCCATTTGCCTTAACAGTAAAATGAAAAAAAAAATGTGGCGATAACCTTTTAGATTTTCTTGTTTGCCGGCTTCAAAGGAGTTAATTGAGCCTACCTTCTAGCCCAGCGCAGATGGTACAGACTGGCCTGGCTAAGAGCAAAGAGAAACTGGGTCTGTGCTGAGCTCAATAAGGGAGATGGAAAAAGGGAGGGCCTGGAGCTGTGTGTTATGCTGAGGGCTAAAAAATAAATAAAAATAGTCTATAAAGAACGTACGGGGTATAATTGAATTGATACTGAGACTTGAAATCTAATAGTAGGATTATAAAATTTAAACTGGCAATAAGCAATATTTTCTGCTGATATTACATGTTTGGCTTTTCCCCCAGAAAAGTACTTTATTTAATAGGGATATGGGAAGTCCTCTGTAACAGTATTTAAACCATCAGACATTAAAAGTCTGCAGTGACTGACAATGACAATAATATTGATAGCAATACCTATACAGATTTATTGATACTTACAAGAGCAAAAGCGCAATGAATGGATTATATACTGTTTATCAGCTCTAAAGTATACAGCAATCTATAGCATGTCCCGCTAACTAGCTTACTACCTACCGTAAGTAGTAAGTGAGTGTGACTTCCGAGGCCAAGGAGTCAATTATTAACTAAATATATTAGTTTATAAAGGTTCATGGGTTTACAGGTTAAGTTTATGACTTGTCTAGAGTTTAGGCTGACATTAGTGGCTTCGCTCTGTCCTTTTTTGTGATTAACAATTTTTATTATGTTTTAAAACAAAACAAACTGCTCACAACATGAACACATTGCGCCCCCCAACCCCCGCCTCTCGGCCACTCATTATAACTTAAGACAAGATAAAATAATAACCATAATATTCAACACAACACAACAAAATAGACAACTTGGAAACCCAATAAACATATTATGTATATGTGATAAAACAATAAGCACATAGTATACGCCTCTCCACAGCGCACAGCTTCTTAGGAGCCCTCCAGAAACCTAAGTAATTTTTCCATTGTCTAGTGTTAACATTCAATCTTGCAATCTTCGTTTATATGACATTTTTTTCAAACGCCTCCTCCTTAGCCATCTCACAAGCCCACTCCTGGATTGACAGCTCCCATTCACTCCTCCATCCTCTTAAAAGAATCTATCTGGCTATCATTAAACTTTGTGTGGACCCAACTCTGTGTGTTTATCTATCCAGTTTAGGATTGACCCATCTCCTAGAACAAATGATCTTGGGCTGAATGGAACCTGGGTCCCTGCAATCAGACATAGGTTAGCATGTCCTTCTCTGTTCATTAGTGGATTTGGGTTTACACAGCAGCAACCCCAACAACGTTACATATAAGATAGCGTGATGTAATGAATCTTGTAACATTAAAGGTCCAGTGTGTAACGTGTTTAGTGCCCGTTCACAAACTTGTCCTTTTTCATGAATATTTACCACAACCCTCAATTCCAAGTATTCCTTTTGGCTTGAAATTTTACATTCGCATGAACTGGGCCAGACGCTCCATATTCATGCACCATCTTGAAATACGTTAGCCGTTAAGGGACATACAGGACATGCTGCTCCGCCTTTTGTGTTTTCGCTGTCACATGATAAACTCACAGGTTGCTGCTAATGTTGCTAATGGGTATCGTAGCTTCCCGGCCCCGGCAAGTTTGAAGAAGGAAATATGGAGGACCACGCGTATTCAAAATCCAAATTTCAGGAACAGGAGTCTTCTTCTTCGTCCAGAAAAAGAAAAAGGATATTGAAAAGAGCAAGAGACCGGCTTTTTGAAGCGTGAAGGCTACCGTAGCTGTAATACGTACTTTGAACTGTGTGGTGCGAGAGAGTTGATTGCGATATATGATCTTAACGCTAGATGGGAGAAATTCCCACACGTTGGACCTTTTAAACATGAAACATACAGCTTGGAAATACCAACAGAAAGTAAAGCTAAGAAAAAGCAAAATGGTAAGCTGTTGTGGTCTAACTGGTGGAAATGTGCTAATTGCTTCTAATTTAGAGTGGTAAATCTTCAATTATCATCTTAAAACTGCATAGCTAATGAAAAGTCTTTTCTTGAGTATAATCTGACACTTCATGAAGGAGCAGGAGCAGGTTTGATGAATTTCATCTGTGATGAGCTAATGAATGCGACAGAAGTAGGAACACTTTTGGCTTGGAGGAAACAGGAGAGACAGCGAGCCGAGTCAGACCTGGCACTCATTTTCAGCTCTCTGCTTGAGGGGAAACCATGAGCACAATTAAATAGATGGTGTTACATCTTGAGAGTTCCTCCTGTCACCACATGGAAAATTACCATTTTAACACCTCATTTACTTTGTTGTTCATTCTTAAAATGGTCTTTTTTCCCCCTTTAAATCAAGTGAATAAAATCCAACCGTGGAATGGGAAATCGTATGTTACCATAAGCATTTTCAGATTTCATGAATCTTTATGGTTTGTTTGTAATCAAGTCATTTGAATATAGCAGACAACGTCAAAGTAACTCATTGCATGATGAAAAATGTTAAACCATGCATCTGCACAGCTTCACGAACATCCATCTTCGTGGAAGCAAGGGATATTTTCTCTCCCTATTGGCATTTTTTTTTCTTTTTGTATGACTTTGAGGCTAAACAATTGAGAAAATGATGAGAAGATGAGAAGATGGGTGTTTTAGCGCTGCATCAGGGCCAGAGTGCTGTGTAAAACAGCTTTCTTTCTGGCGCCGACTGTAATGAGGAGACCTGTGCCTTGGTGGACAATTCAGTCCAGCTAAGGCCTTCTGTCTATAACAGAAATAGCAGGGGGCTGTTTAGCTTTTAATGCTTCACAGGATGGTCAAGTGCTACACTCGCAGCACTGGGGGACACTTTTTGTGGGCCAAAACAGCTGCTTAGGATTTATTCCTGAAGCACTTTGACAGCGGATAATGATGTGAACTTCTTGTCTTTTGTGAGGGTTACACAGCTTCTATGTTTACATGCGCACAAGAAGCAAGGTTATTGGGAGAAATTAAATCAGAGTGTGCGTTTACATGCAGGGGGTCGGTAATATGATTCCATCCCGACCCCCCTCCCAGAGCTTTAAACCAAGGCTGACATATTTTAAGTGTGTTACAAAGATGAGTAATGGTGTCAGGGCTCCAGACTAACTTTTTTCACTAGGAGCACATTGGCCCCCAACTGAAAATTTTAGGGGCGCAACTACAAAATTTAGGGGCACACACACCGTAAAACAACATGCTAACCAAATATTCACATTTATACTAATTTCCACTGTATTACTAATACACACTTTGATAATAGATGCAGAAATTACAATGTGATGTTTCAAATTTAGTTTCACATTTTATTTTGCATTTATGAAGATGCAACATAGAAGGTAAACCGACAGCACCATCGCTGTCATGACATTACAAATATTTAAAAAATACACCAGCTCTAGTCTCCAGTCTACTATTACAATGAATTCAACTTAAAATTAAACATGCATTGTTTAGGCTACTAAACTAAAATAAAAATAAAACCCTCCCTCTCTCCTCCCAAACCTGCCCTACAACCTCCAATTGAATAATTATTAATTTGTTACTCACTGTAACTTTTATTCTTGTATTTATATTATTCTTTTTTAGACTGTTTTATTTTCATCATGACGGTTTTTAATTGCTCTTTAATGTTTCATGTAAAGCACTTTAAATTGCCTTGTTGCTGAAAGGTGCTGTAGAAATCAAGCTGCCTGTCAGTCAGTGCCCAGGGACCGCGACCGCTTTCTCCTCGATATTAATATAAAATCGCAGCAAACGCGGTCTGTGTGATGTTTTGAAAAAATGTAAACTTGCAACCACTTTATTGGCATTTCCGTGACTAACTGTAACTTCAACAAAACTGCAGAGCGCGAATTTAGCTCCGGTCACCCGCACCTTCGTGTAGGTGTGTGTAACGCCGGAGCTCCCGCTCTCTGTCATGCGCAGAGGACAGATAAGCTTTGTGCTTACACGCTCTCAGGTACCGAAATTTCCACGTTTAAGTGTAAAAAAGGGGGCAAATTTACTGGTCGCACATGTGCGACTGAATGTAAAATTTAGTCGCACACTCTAAAATTTTGGTCGCAAAATGCGACCATTTGGTCGCAGTCTGGAGCCCTGGGTGTTTCCTGCTGCACTGCCTCTTTCATAGCCTACCTCAAGCCTTTGTCATGCACATACTGTGTTAAAAAAATCCACATAAATGTAGACAAGACAAAGAAATCACCTGTATCCGTTCGAAATCTAACTTGTGGAAACCAGATTTCTCTTTTCCCCGTGCAGGAAACCAGGGTTCTTGTTTACATGCTATTGAATAATTCAGGTTAAAGAAATAAAGGCAACAACAATATTTTTGTGCATCTTGTTAGTCATTTTGTATTTGAAGCCACAGAAGTAGTGTGTATTCCCTCTGGCCCACTTAGGCATTTTACTGATGGTGTATCCCTGTCATGCAAATTAGATCTCACCAACCGTTGGAGACTGCTGTAAAGCCACATTAAAGGATTCCGATGTTTTCAAGTCTATTTTAATAGAACACACACATACCATATGCACTGAATGCTGAGAATGGGATTGCCTGCTGTATTCATTCCCCCCCCATACTGACCATGAAACAATCCCCTATAACTCTCTCAACATACATATGGCACATTAGTTTTTAATGAATCCAAACCTATCCTTCTGAATTTCATGGTGTCATCAATCCATTAGTCTTGCATTGCCTTTCCTATCTCCACAGCGCTGTGTCAGTGTTGGAGTATGGTCTGGCTATACCACCTATCTATTCTGGGATAGAGGAACAGACGCTCTTGCTTGTTTGTATTTCTTTAACCCTTGTCTTGTCCTTTTGGATCCCGGTGACCCAAAGGACAAAACAAGGGTTAATACAGCATCTTAGTGCTCGTTTGTACAGCATTTTGGTCAGCTTAAACTGTGTTTAAATGTGTTCTAGAAATAAACTTTACTTACTTACTTTACAAGAAACAGGGTTTAGAGAGAAATTCTCTACAAAGTAAACGGAAGTACATAATCCTTGTGTTGTCCTTCGGGTCACTGGGACCCGAAGGACAACACAAGGGTTAAACCAATCACAACCGCCCTGGGTGGCGCTAAGCCCCCATAGCATGGATAGCGAGAGGGGAGGGTCATGCGCGTCAGCATGCGTCTCTCACATGCCGAATGTCAAGGCACTATCGCAGCCATGTACATCCGTTGAGCCAGACTATCCATCCATTGATGGTCTTAAAGCGGCGATATATCTTATTGCCAATATAGTTCAGGGCTTTCACCTTTAAAACAAGCAAACATGGGGGTGGCTGAGCTACGTTATGGTTAACAGTGCTAATCGGGGTTAGCTCACACTCACCGGTGCACCTTCGAGAGGGGGGGGGGGGTCACTGGAGAGTTTGCGTTAGCTTCCGCGACGGCAATGTCCTGACCACAATGGCTGGATGGTGTTATCAGCAATGCTAACAGCGCTAGCAGTGCTAATGGGGATTAGCTTACACTCACAGGTTGTGCATAAGCTTCCCCGACGACAACGTCCAGCCACCGTGAATCAGGACGGCGTTATCAGCGGTGTGACTTTATTCTCTAATCGGGACGCCATTACTCCACGACAAGGGTCTTCAGCGTTTTTTAAGCCAAGGACCCCCTAACGGAAAGAGAGATGGAACGGGGACCCCCTGCTACATACAGTATATTGTAGAAAATGAAGTTGCATATTAAACTGGGTCTACAATAACATGTAGGGAGGCCTAAAGCCTTCATACCTTTTGTTTGCATAGGCTATTAAAATAGCCTAATAATTGTTGGCATGATTTTATAAATCATGTTTTAATGTTAAACATACATGTGGCACAGTGAATCCTTAAAATGAACTATCTGTGGATGGCTAACTTAGTGACTACCTTACCTATAGGCCAGTATGCCTATTATCAGTGGGGATTTATATTTGCTAATAATATGTTGGATTCATGTTAAGACTTTAAAAAAAAAAAAAAATTAACAATAATAAAATTGAAAAAAATAAATAAATAACATTGAATTTGATTTGGAGGCCCCACTGCATTGACTCTGAGGACCCTCTAGGGGTCCTTGACCCCCTGTTGAAGATCCCTGCTCCACGATAACTTTAGATAGCAAATAGTTGTTTGCTGCTACATTAATGTTCAGAATTTTGGATATAGCCCATTCAAGCTAACACATAAAAGAGTAAAAACATATTTCCTTATTTGTCTGCAAGGCCGGATTTGCAGCAGACACATGATCTGTGTAATGACTGTGGTTGCCACAGTAATGTTCCTGTAATGGCTCTGACCCCTCTGGAGTCCCGTCCTGACCCTGACCTTTCTCAGCCACTTCCTGACAACACCACCAAAGTTGTGATGAATAAATAATGAGGTGATTTGTTTGAAAGTTGTTTCTGCCACAAACTTGTGTGTTTAAAAATGTCATTAGAGTTGCTCAGCGTGTCAGCATTTTATGCATGGGTACATGCCAGGCATCTATCTCAACAATCACATTAATCAACAGCTGAAAGATGCTGTGGGCTATTTTGAAAACCTACTTCATTTGCATAGCAGCGTGTCCGCATTTGTGGAGCTGAAACTTGGCTTCAACACCTTTTTTAGGAGTGATGTAATTCTCTTTCCCTGCCAGTGCAATTCTGCAATTAGAACAGTTTTGCTGTTGTTTTATAAATTCACATGCAGATTGTGCATTTAAATTGTTTAAATACATGTTTATCTTGTACTGAGATGCTTAATTCTGTCTTTCTGTCTTCTCCCATCTCTTCCTCTTTTTCTCCCTTCTGTCCTTGCTTGCTGCAGGTATGCATTGTGCAAAAGAGGGACACCGAGAAGATGTACGCCATGAAGTACATGAACAAACAGCAGTGCATAGAGAGAGATGAGGTCCGAAACGTCTTTAGAGAGCTTGAGATCCTACAGGAAATTGAACATGTTTTTTTAGTAAATCTCTGGTGACTATCCTATGTTTTTACACTTTCAATGTGGTCTGCACGGCCCGTGTCAGTCGCCTGCTTTGTCTGTCTGTGCATTTTGTATATGTACCCTCCCGATAGACGATAGAAGTGCATGCTCACTCTTAAAGGCAGGGTTGGTGATGTTGAAAAGCTAGCTAAGATTTGAAAGTAGCGTCTAGGGCTGGGCGATATGGCCTTAAAAAAAAAATCCCAGATTTAAAAAAAAAAAAAATCCGATTTAAGATTTAAATCGATTTTTTTCTCCCTCTACTTAAAATCAATCTGCAGATGACAAAGAAAATGTTCAAAACAAGTTTTATTTTGTTTTGACTCATACACACACGCACACACATGGGGCATGTATACCATTATGATTATTCATGCCAATTTTGTGGAAATATAGATTGGTTTGAGTTTTTTTTTTGGGGTGGGTAGCTATATATTCAACAACAACAAAACAGATGCGTGAGATAAAGCTGTTTTCACACAGACAGGTAATTCACTTCTCGTTCCTCGCTAAAAGTTCAAATCATTTTAACGTTATTGTGCAACCTTGCCCCTATTTTCACCTGTTGCTGAGTAACGTACGTTAACATCCCATGGTCTCTTGAATGTAGCATACCTGTAGCAAGCTCCTTCGTAGCGATAAAAACAAACGTCGAAGCGGAGCTCCGTGCTACAGAGCGGCGATTGCAAGTCAAGGGGGTAAGCTTCGCTTCAGAACTCGAACCTCCGATGGCGCCATTTTGTTGCTACAAAGCGATCACCTCTTGTTAGCATTCCACTGACCGACATTTTTTTTTTACGTCACTTGACTGCGAATAACTTTACATCTGAAGCGTTTAAAGACTCTATTTGTCCATTGTTTATTTCTAAAGAAACACGACAATGTATAAAAGGCTCCATTACCTTGTACCTCACGTTATGGCTCCCTAGCAGACGTTTTTGAAAAAATAGGCTAACGATTGTGTCATAACCAAGTGACTTACTGTCACACAGTAGAGGAATTACTGTATAGTACAGGAGAAGCTTGCAGGCAGTTTCGACTTACATTAGCTGTTTAGGTTTAATTACTAATGTTAACTAGCATGTTAGTTAGCAATAATTAGCCTGTGCCTATGTTATCTCCTTACATATACCTACACTCTCCGTCTCTGTAAGATTGGGAATGATTGAGATTTCTCTTGGCACAGCTACCAGAAGACTTACAACTTTCAGACACGTTGCTCACGTCACATTTACGTTGTCTCTGTCAGTTGGAGGCTGCGCAGTAAAGCTGGCCATCACCGGAAAAGTGCTTCTAATATCCTTCACTGGTCTCCGTCCAGAGCAACGGGGTCTATTGGTCCATTATATATATGTCAATGTTGCAAGTTGTTTAAGCCGCTACAGACCTCCGTCACAGCTCGGTTGTATCAGCGGCATTTAGTAGATGTGTTGAGCCGCAAAAGAGTTGCTCAACACCGCCTCTGGTGCCCCGCATGGTGCTCCTTCAGGTCAGCTGTAGCTGGTGGTTCAGTTACCGAGAATAGGTGACTCTCAGCCAGGGACAGTGCACCGCGAGCGGCCGGTCATTTCGGCGGAGATTACGGATAAGTACGTAATGAAACGACTGGTTAAGAAAATAATTCATGTTAGTCCCTGTCGCTGCCATGTTGTTTGTGTATCTCTATGGCAAACGCGCGGGGGGAGGGATGAGCCCGTTCGGAGCTACGGGAGCCCAGAGGGGAGCATCGGCAGATGTTAAGGAGAAAATCGATTTTTCGTTTACGAGCACCGCTGCGTTGCTGCTTCAGAGCAGAGCGGAGAAAGGGCCGCAGTTTTACTTCATGTCTCATTCACCGGTAAGCAGTGTTGGGAGTAACGGCGTTACGGAGTAATCTCATTAATTACTTTTCCCATCGCTGCAACGCCGTTATCGTTACTGAGAATGTAAAGTGGCGCGTTACTACAATTTGGTTGAATGAAGCGCGAGGTGTCAGGCTTTGGCTACACGTCAGCTGCCGGGAGAGAGCAGGGGTGGGGATGATGACACTGTTGCAAATGCGATGATGATTGGCTGGGTGGGCGGATGCCCTGCTCACGCTGTCTCACTGCACGCTCTGACTACCGCTAAACACAAGACAGCGACAATGGCGACGAGCCAGGGAAATTCAAAGGTAGCGTTCTCGAACTGGAAGTACCGGCACTACGTCTCGCTCATTGAAATTAAAGGCAAGAATGTTTATGTAACATGCACGCTATGCCCAGGAAAAATAATGTCACAGTTACATTGCTGAGTAACTATTTGCTGAGTTACTAACTCAGTTACTTTTTGGGAGAAGTAATTTGTAACTGTAACTAATTACTTTTTTAAAGTAAGATGACCAACACTGCCGGTAAGCAACAGCTAATATAATCATACTGAATGTTTAAAACAAACGTGACTGCTGTTAGGAATGCAGCGACAACGCACATTGAGCTCAGGCTCGTACGAGGTAGGGGTAGATTGCGTCCAGCATGGCAAGGTGGTGATGGCGCAGTGGATGTGACACGTACCTTTGGTGTGGGAGACCTGGGTTTGATTCCCAACCAATCAACCAATGTGTCCCTGAGCAAGACACTTAACCCCTAGTTCCTCCTGAGGCGTGCGACCTCTGACATATACAGCAATTGTAAGTCACTTTGGATAAAAGCGTCACCTAAATGACGTGTAAAGGAGGCATTTCGTTGGCCAAGTGGTCTGCGAGGCAGTGATTGGTGGGCGTTTTTTACAGGATTACACTAGCTACGGATGACAGATCTTTTTTGCTCCTTTTTCAGAGCCCATAACTTATTTATTACTGTCGGGGTGTACAGGCCATTTCAAACAATGTGTAAAAAAGCGTATATTGGAAGTAGTTACCAACCCTGCCTTCAAATCTGTTGCATCCTCTCAGTAAATATTGTGTTGCTAGTGTTGCATGCACTTTATTTTCTGCATTTGGCACTTAGTGGGGAAAGAAAGTTTTGTTAGTTTCATTAAGGCTTGAAACACAATTACAACTATTACTTTAGGAAACAATTTACACAGCAGAGATATTTTGGGATATTAATTTTTTTCTCCGAGCCCATGAAGCACACATTTGATAATTACTGTGGTTTGAAATGACCTTACTCTTCCCTCGAGTCTGATATGTGGGTGAATG
The DNA here is from genome assembly GCF_010015445.1 of Perca fluviatilis. Taxonomy (NCBI): domain Eukaryota; kingdom Metazoa; phylum Chordata; class Actinopteri; order Perciformes; family Percidae; genus Perca; species Perca fluviatilis. The sequence goes on along the minus strand of NC_053130.1, from coordinate 26,797,664 downwards.
GAGGCTGCTTTCATTATTCAACGCTCAACTCCGAGTGGGACACATTTCTAAATGTAATTGGGGACCTGGCGCGGCATTCATGGCATATTACACAAAGCACTTTAGCCCTCTGTAATTGGTGATGAAATGAACGATATTGCACATGTCTATCTTCTCTAAGCAATTGCTGCTTTGTTAGTCACACATTCCATGATGGATTGGTTATGTGTACTGTAGATAGCGAGTAGATGAATGAAGACAAATCCAAGCTCATTCCCTCAACAAGTTGTGAATGATTTAGGTTTAATCTACAGGATATTTTTGCCTGCTGATGAAGCCACTCTACTAGAACAAACTGGGGGCATTTTAATGAGCGTACAGTAGTAGGCCTGTGTATTTTTTTATAGTATAGTTCCCTGCAGGAGAGTATGGCTGCCAAAGCCTTCTGTGTTCTAGTTTCCCATGTGCTGCTCTGCTCTCTCTCTCTCTCTCTCATACTCTGCATCCAGCACTATTGCAAATGGCCATTAGTGACAAAGATGCTATCATTGTGGGAATGATAAGTTTCACACTTCACACCTCCTCTCTCTGCGTTCTAAAAGTCGGCTTCACAGAGATGCTCCATAAAGAGCCTGTCCGTCTCACTGGGAGCGTATACAGTAGAAAACACGAGCTCAGCCGCTTCCCTCATACACACGTTATAATGGTCACATACTCCGCAAACAGTCTTAGTTGCTCTGGATAATCCACATACTGTCATTTACATCCACAAGTAGATGCCATAAACATTAAAGGTTCAGTTCACGCTAATGCACCTCTAGTGATATCGATACATGCAGAGGATTTGTTTTTCATTTGCCAAGGATATGATATTTCTACTTCCACTCCAATACAAATTAAAATGACAATAGGAAAAATCCACCAGCAGTTAGTCTTAGTTACTCTCGGTAATCCACAAACTATAGTTTATAGTGGCAGTACCTTTTGGTGGAAAGTACTTCCTGTGATAACCGATCATTGTGAGGACCGAAATATATAATATGAAGTGACAGGGACACTTTTAACAAAAAAATGTAATGCTTTGATCACCACCAGCAGAATTCCATTCACTTCAATTGTTTGGAACTGTGTATGTACCAAAGCTTTCTGCAAGGCTATAGGTACATTAAGATTGGTACAAACTTAACTTAAAACTACATGAGCTTTGCTGCCTTATTGAGCATTGCTCTTGGCTCCTCAGTCGCTTAGAGTCAATAATATCATATGTTTCTGAATTATGCAATGTGCTCGGACCCCCTTATACTTGCAAGCAACTCTAGTTTTCTGTCTAGTTAGTTTGAATGGGGATGAACGGACCCTTCAAAGGGCCTTCAGACGGCTTTTCTTAACAGTAGTGTGCCGCTCCCCTCCCTCATCTTGCTCAGAGCTTGCCTGTTTGAATTTGGCTGGCCCTCTTAAAAAGCATAGGGTAGCTGTCAAATCTGCATAACACACAAAGCTTCATAGTGAGGGTTGCAGGGAGCAAAGGCACATCATCCTTAACAGGCTGTTATCACTGCCGTCACATTGTGCGACAAGAGAGGGACGGCATGTAAAAACAGCTGTGCGATAGTGTCTGAATGCAGCTGTTATTATATGAATCTGTCGGTGCAGCACACACAGGCCCTGAACTTGAGCAGCTGTGTTTATGTTGATGTTAGTAACAGTATCACCAGACTGGTCCCACACAAAGCCACCAGAGAGAGTGACAATGTGTATTTATAATACCCTTCATGGTACCCTCATTGTACAATCCTACAGTCAGAAGTTGACTGAAATTACAGTTTGGATTGGTTCCATCCTCATCAAGTAAATGGATTCATACAGGACTGCTCTTGAGATCATCTTCTGAGACTGAAGCTTTCCTGTGTTTAGCTTTCTCAGTGCACAGAAATGTATAATTGAAGGAAAGCTGTTACTTTTCCTCCTTAAGCTGGAGAGAGGAGAACACAGTGAGACATAAAGGAAATCAATTTATAGCTTGAGTCGATGGTAAGTTTGTTATTTCTGCCCCAGTTTATGCAGACACTCTCTGAGCATCTGTGCACGACAACATTGTTATGTTCTGCACCTGTATGCATCGCAGACGGCATCTCAGCCGGGCAGGTAATGAGATAGGACTGATGAGAACGCCACTTCATCTTCCCATCGTCTCCCTTACTGTACTGTATAACACCCGGGAGCCTAATTGGTTCACCGCGTGGGTATGTTGTTTAACCAATTCCCTCTAGATCAGACAGTTGCCAGTATCCATAGGCTTGTCAAATGTTGCGATTTCTGTCGCTTTTCAATTATGCACTAAAGTACATTATTAATGGATGTGCGATAGTCCAGCTGGGGGTTTTTGGGATCTGCCTATTCTTCCTAAAAAAAAAATAAAAAAAGATGCCAGTCACGAGAAATGACAGCTTTGATAAAGCTTCATAGGAGTATTTTTTTAATTGATGCAGTGCCAGGATGGAGCCAAAGAGACACTTGAAGAGAGAATGCGGGAAAACCCTCCAAACCGCTGTCAAAGGAAGTAATGATTCCTGCAATCAAAGAGGAGGGCATCGAGTAGAGAGGTGTGCACAAGACAGCGCTAAGTTATTGGTATTGATTTGTTTTGTCAAAAAAAAAAGATGTGCAGAGAATTTGTAAGGTTTTTCTGCAGCTCTAACACACAAAGACATACTTTCTTTCCTGATTTTGATTTCATTGAGACAACCTGAATTCCGCTGTGCTTTTGAACAGCTCCGTCCGTAGCTTTAGAGGAAATTCATTAGGATGCAACCTTGTGAAAGCCCACACTGAATCCCATCAGCGGGGTAAAGGCTGCCTTAAGCTGGGCAGATGTCAAGTTTACAGCCCACAATAATTGGTGCAACCATTCCCTCGCTGCAAAGATATGACGTGTAGGAGTCGAGGGTACACTGAATGGATTACTTCGGAGGAGGAAAAATTAACTATCATCTACTGTACGCATCAAAGCCACAAAAATCCTTGTAAGGATTTGTGACGCATGAGAAGACGCTGACTTCATCTTTCCCTCGCATATGTTTGAAACCTCAAAGTGCAGGGGTCATGTCTCCCGACCCAGAAGCAGAGAATAACCAGCATTGGGGGGCGTAGCAATGAATTTGATCCCCTGGTCGACAGAGTATAGTACATGATTATAAAAGCACTGCTTCGCCTTAAGCGTTACATCACAACAGATCACTCTCAAACAGCGTCACCCATTCTCCCTGAGGACCCAGAGATGCAGCAGTGAATCATGACCAAATGGATCGGTGTTGAGAATGGAGTCGCAGATCGGCAAGGGTAGCTAGGGTTGCTGCGGCGGCTGTTGTCAAAGAGTTAGAGCTCTGAACACATTCCCTTGGGATCGTCTTAAAGGATTTTAAAGGTTTCATAACCAAAATAGTGGTGAGTCATCGGAAGGAGTGGTATATGACTTTCCTCTTACTGTCCATCCCTTCATCAGAGACAGAAAACGAGCAAGAGGAGGGTTGAGGATGGATGTGCCGTGTCCTGCTCAGCCTCCATTAGGAATATTGATTTCAGGCCTGCATGGAACAAGGCCTTAGGAGACTGTGGAACAAATTAGCCTCTATACCCCCGGTCAGCAGTTATAACAAGCCCTGTGAGGGGGCTTAGTCTTAAATCATCCTCATAAAAGGTGAAATATGGGATCATTTCCAAAAGCACGGGAGTCTGCTTCTCTAATATAGCATTGTTTATCCACAGAACATTTTGCCCTGGATATGCAGCCTTGACGGACTTTAAGTGGAACTGCTACTGTTAAAGAAGAACTTTTTTGTAGGACATGGCTTTGAGAGTGCAACCTTATGAAAGCAGGCCAGTGGAGGTGTTGTGTCTTAAGGCGACTGGGTAATGGCCGCTAAGAGAAGAAGCAGCGTTCACTCACGCCATTGTAGCTGGAATCCTCAGAGGAGCCTGCGAGTGTCTTGTGATTGAGTCATGCAGCCAATTCCAGCCAGCCCGTCTCGATCATCAACTTTATGTAGGCCATTTAAACTTTGCAGACCAACTCGAGCCAACAGAATCACATACTCTTGTTTCTCTTTCGCTTTTGCCTCAAAACTGTCCTCCTCTCTCGCTTTTCCTTTCTCCTCCCTGCCTCCCTGGGCTCATTTGTCATTGTGGCCTGATTATTTCAGCCTGTTCCTTGTACTCCTTCCAGCCGGCTAACCTTCCTCTCTTAGTGGCTGGGACTGTCGCAGCCTAGTCCTGTCCTGGCCTTTCCACATGGCCTCCTCCTGGTTTTGGACAGTAACAGCTCTCCCTTGACGCAAGATTACTGCCAGGCATATACTCACACTCAATGGTTTGACCCGCAACTCCTCTGTGCTCACTTTAAAGCACCACTCAATACATTGTGCAAATTTTTCAGTATGAGGAGCAGCCGAGGGCACAAAAAATTAGATTAGTGGTAAAACATTTTGTGTAAAGCTCTGTGCCATAGTTAGTATTTAACAAAATAGTTAAATATTGACAATAGCTGAAATTACTAGGTTTTATGTGAAAGGTGTTTCTTAGTGACACAGAAAAAAAATCACTTGATTCTGCAGTTCCCATCAGCTCTACAGTATAAAATATTCCTTCAGCTCATTGTTTTAGGTTTACAGCCTACAACTTTACTGTTTTCAGGTTCAGTTTCACTGCTTTTATCAACCCACTGTATGCTATCTGCTCAGCACCAAACAGAGGACAGAGAAAGTTAGCAACTAGCTAGTGAACAAATGGAGCATTTAGCAGCTAAAGAGCCAAATATTTCCCTCAGGAGTTGGTGGAAACAAACATAGAACTAAAAGGAGTGTGAATAATTGGACTAACTTCTACTCAAGGCTACATCTTGCATCATATGGTAGAGAGAAACTAACAAGCAAAACCAGAAAGATGTATGTTACTTAGTACTAAGTAAACTTTGGCTAGTTCAAGATCGATTGATGCAGACACAGATGATTGCTGGACATGCTATTGTCTCTTCTTCCTAAAATCTTCTTTCACTCATTGTTTTGGGTTTACAGCCTGCAACTTACCTAGTACTAGCTAACTTTAGCTAGTTCAAGATCTCCCCGACATGTTCTACATTGAATGACTCTTCAGGAGATACAGAGCTACATTCTGCATCCGTTAAACGTGTTACAGAAGTAGCCATAATGTGATCTCTTCTTTTTCCATGATTGATGTAGACGCATATGATTTCTGGAAATGCAAAGATACAAGTCTGCAGCTGTCCACGGAAAGCAAAATTATGCCCAAGCTTACTGGACGGGTGAACTGAGACTCTGCTTGTAGGTTTTAAAGGTTAATGATCGGTTAACGAGGGTCTGCTATCGGTCATAAAAAAAATCTGAAATTAGCATCCATAGTCTCTGCCAAATGCTGACAAAATCATCAGCTTGAATGTAGATCACAACCTGTCACATTTCATCTCTCTCTTTCTACAGTATGTCATCACCAATGCATACTATTCACTTCAAGTAGATATTTCCTTAAATACCAGTGTCTGGAATTATTTTTTCTAACCTTAAGGGGCAGGATGAGGAGCCTGGATATCTGGAAAGAGAGTGGAACTGTCATTCCTTCGTAATAAAATGAGCCAGTTGAGGTGGTTCTGGCATCTGATTAGAATTCTTCCTTGACACCTTCCTTGTAAAGGTATTCCGGGCATGTCCATCTGGGAGGAGACCCAAGGGTGGACCCTGGCATGCTGGACACATTGTATATCTTATCTGGCCTAGGAACACCTTGGTATCCCCGAGGAACATGCTGGAGGAAGTGGCAAGAGAGCAGGAAGCGTGGACTACTTTGCTTAAGGCAAGAGTATGCTAGAAAGTTACTAGTTTGTACAACTTTATTGTCTGACCTCGACGAAAGGCAAAAGAAGGATGGGGTGAAAAGCTTGCCGTCATAGAGAGAGATGAGGCGCAATGAACCCTTCAAATGGGGATAAGGACACGGACTTTCTCTCCTCAAAAGCATTCATGGTGTTGGGCTTGGTTGTACCCATGAAAGGTTGTGAAAGTAGTTGCTTGAAGAAAAAAAAAAGGGAGCTTGACAGATACGATCAGACCCTGTATACTTTTACATATCTGGGCAATCGCTACATGAAGTGGGCATACTTTTTTTTAACGTAATTGTCTGAAACATACTGAACCCTTTTAACCTGCTGCCATCGTGACCAAGACCTGAATAAGTGCCAGAAAACAGATGAGGATCGATGGATGTCCTAAAATAATCTTTAAGTAAAATTTTGTGTCCTTGAACTAATATTGTACTTGTCACTTCCCCCTTGCTTTATTGTTCGAGTATTCCTTTCCACTCCCAGACAGCAGAAGAGCCTTTTATTGGATTTTAAGGACTGTCGAATTGGACCTTTGACAATTGACAATTGTTACATTGTGTTTATCTGTGTTCCCAAAAACAATTTGGGAAGAAAATAGTTTGTGTTCCCTTTCCTTCCCATCCTTGGCGAGGAGTTGACAAGGCTCGTCAGCGTCGGCGCTTTCATATGCTCCAGTTGTCGGCCCATATCTGACATCTCCTTGTCACCTCAGCAAAAGCGGGAAAGGGAATGACAACTAGCCTGAGCGGCTGAGTCTTTCTCTTAGGAGCCAAGATATTTCGGCAGTGGATTGGGAAGAGTGTTTTGTGGAAGACTTAGATAGCGAGTGCTGCCTCAGAGGAAAATCATCTGTCAACTAGATACTGGGAATCAGACCGTGACAATGAGGTGATAAAAAGGTGACAGTGAGGAATCCCTGCCAACGGCAACAACATCCCGGGGCCGGCCATCTGCTGAGGCTGCTCCGTGTTTTAACAGTGAGGCTGATCTTTGAAGGGTCGGGGCAGGTTGGTTTACTATGTCTGATGTAGGTGTCATTTCCTATTGAGTGCATGCAACAAGACTATCTTGTCACAGTGGGGACAGGGTGTCTGAGAATGAGCAAATGTGGGAGTCTTGTTCGAAAAAGTTTTTTGATGGTAATACAAAGCTATATGTGTTGTTTTTGTGTGTTCACTGAGTCAGTAGAGTGTGCTTTCTGCCCATTATCTATACCATCACATAAAAGTCTAGCCCATTTCATCATTTTATTAATCTACGCAGTGTTTGAGGAGAAGAGAAAGACCCAACAGTACTGCAAATGGGTTTTTTTCTTCAGTGGCAGAACCACCAATCTTTTGGGAGAGATGGAATGATTTTCCCTCTGCAGAAAACTCACATAGAGAGTGGCAGTAAATTGCACCTGAATAGGACCAATCAGAATGTCCCCGAGTGTTCAGGGCCAAGCCTGAAGATGCAGGGGGAACCTGCAGCTATAAAAAGAAGTAATATCGAGACTGTATCAGAGCTTTAATGGGAAAATAAAGAATTGGCTCAGTAGCAACCGCATTAAACCGAGTTTGATGGAAGAAACCACAAAGGCTCAGTTTGGTTTCCCGCCTCCTCTGTACATTGACATGGGGATATTATTAAGCTATGATTCTGCCTTTTTCTTAGATGAGAAATTAGGTTCTGTTCACCCATGTGGCTAAATGTTTTGTTCAGCGTCTGGGGCAGAAATTGTGGCGTGTTAAAAATCCCCACCCAGATCCCAGAGAGGCCGTGTTTTAATTTGATGTGCATGATTAGTAAGCCTGATTGACAAAAATGTTCAGCGGACCACGAGCAGCCTTCAATTGAGTCACATCATGCAAAGCTGGGCTGTTTTCAAGCTTTAACTCGACAGCCTCTTCCTCGCTTTTTGCATTTCCTTCAAAGAGATGGTATGTTATTCGGATAATGATGAGGGTTTCAATTACTGTCCAATGTGCATATTCAGAGCCTGCCAGGAAGCGCACATTCATACATAAATCAACTCAAGCATACATTGACATATATACATACGCATTTAAATCAAGGTTGCTGATTTAAAGGTATTTTTTGAGGTACAAGACAAGAGACAGATTCATAAATATGGCATTTTTTCTCCAAGGTTGCTCATATTTACGGTCTTTAAGTCTTTGTCCTTGTGTAGGTTTCTATAAAAATTGCATGTGTGTCTGCATATGCGTACCGTGTAACTGTTGCACATGTAATGTACTTTGTGTACTGCTTGCAAGAGCACACAAGCCCATATACTGTACGTGTCTGTGTGCTCAGTCTTTGCTCTTTGTTTGTGTAGTATGTGTTTTCTTTCCACACTGGACAGTGAGTGAGCACCGTGTCCTCTCCCTGGTCTCAGGTACTCATTCCAGGATGAGGAGGACATGTTTATGGTGGTGGACCTCCTGCTGGGAGGAGATCTGCGCTACCACCTGCAGCAGAGCGTCCAGTTCAGCGAGGACGCTGTCAAACTCTACCTCTGTGAGATGACCCTGGCGCTGGACTACCTGCAGAACCAGCACATCATCCATAGGTACACATTTATTTTTTTCGTTTCCAAATCCATTGTTAAATTAAAAATATTGATTAATGCAGCTTTAATATTTACCTGTAATTTGTCATGAATGCCAACTATTCTGTCACATTGATCTGTTGCGTAGACAAAAGTCATTTTAACATGGATATTATTAGGTCCTTGGTGTTCAAGTTTTACACTGAATAAAATGACTTACACATTGAATACAATGACACCCCCAATGTGGGACCAGACTAACACCCCAAAACACCCATTAAAGTGTATATATCCTCAATACTAGCCACACTTTCCAGATACACCCAAAGCGCCAATGTGAGGCCATTATGTTTTGTTTAATCAACCTCTGTTTCAGTTTAAAGCATAGAATTTTTCCAACATTGAAAGAACTCTGAAGATCAACTCAAGGTTGTGTCTACGGGTTTTAGTATTCAAGAGGTTTTCTTCATTGTGTTCTGCTTCTCCAGCTTGCAGCATTATTCTTGGTGATTTATGGATGTAATGGTTTTCTCTTCAGACTGGAACTCAAACACCAAGTGAAAGTCCAGTGTCTTTTCTTTACACTTTACAGCATGACTTGTGCAAGTGCATTATCTCCTCTGTATTCCAGAGGGAACACTGCAGTAAGCTTTTCCTTTGTTTAAGCACTCTTAGTGTATCAAAACCACAAAGTCACAGTGGCTTTCTAACTAGCTTTATATGCAGTTCTTTAGGCTGTAAACAGGATTCAAGTGCCTCAGTGTGTATGTATATATATTATCATGTCTTGTTGACAATTCTTGCCTGCTTCCACTTTGACCTTACCGGTCAGGACCACATCGACTCAGATGACACAACATTATTCTTCCACAGGAGTGCATAGTGCCCTACAGCTCCCTATAAAGGACAGTAGAAAGGGTTGGTCGTGTTTTTATTTTTGGAAGTCCAAAATCAAATGAGTGAGTTAGATGTAACATAATGTAACATAAACGTAGAGATAAAATGAAAGTATTAAAATATATATATATACCACACAAGCAAAATGAGCCTTATGGATGAATGCTTTTTTCAGTTTTGAGCGTGCTGCAGGTATCACCCAATCTGTTACTTTCCATATCTAAAGACAGCTCTAATGTTTGTTCTTGTAATTGTTACCATCCATCATCTTTAACCAGGGTGGGACTCACTGTCCACAGCTTTTTGTCCAAATATGCTGAGTGCAGCAGTATGCATCTGTGCAGTCCAGTAGCCGGATCCCTGCAGACTGCAGATTTAGTACCACAGATGGTTGAAAAACAGTTTGAACCTTGTTCAAAACCTCATTTGGGCTACATTCCTTCCTTCCTTCAAACAAAAGTGCACTGTTACATACACTGTTGGCATTTGTGTGTATGGGTGGGTGTGTATGTTTTCTGTGTATATTTAGCACATTAACAAAACAAAAAAAAATACTTTTTGTGTTTTACAGAATAAAACATAAATAGTCAAACAAAGAAATTGTAAATACATGAAGAAGCATGGCATAATTGTTGAAAGACATTTTGGAAAATACACTTACTGTGTGTGTGCACCTGCATGTGTTACTATAAAGGTTCACATAGTGTGTATCATAATTCTCACCAGTTCCATATGAATTATGTAACAACACAAGCGTGTGTGATGCTTTTTCAAAGAGTCAGTCAATCTCCCAACAATTGACTACACCAGGGTTCTTCAACGTTTTTTTAAACCAAGGACCCCTTGACTGAAAGACAGACAAAGCAGGGACCCCCCTACTACATATATTGTAAAAAATGTATTTACATAATAAAGTATAGGGCGGCCTAAAGCCTTTATACCTTTTTTAGTGCATAGAATACTAAGCTATTAAAATAATAATTGTTAGCATTTTATAAATCATGTGGCACAGTGAATCTTTAGTATGAACTGTATCTGTAGATGGCTACCTTAGTGACTACTTTACCTATAGGCCAGTAAGCCTATCATCAATGGGGATTTATATTTTAACTTTTGAAAAAACTTTCAAATATTAACAATAATTTGGAGGCCCCCCTGCAGTGACTCTGAGGACCCCCCTAGGGGTCCTGGACCCCCTGTTGAAGATCCCTGGACTACACAACAGATGGTTATTTTTCCAAGTCTAGTTAGCAAAGACTTCAGATCGCAGAACTTGCATTAGTAGTACTGTAGGTAGGTGACAGATGCTGCTTATATCTGTGCTTTTTTTTTTTTTTTTTGCCTTTGACACAATTGTGTCTGCTCTCAGAGCCGTAATCCAATTCTTGGGTATCCATCGCCGTCCCCAGCTCTACAATTTGGTTCCACCCTGTAAGTTTTTGACAGGGGAATACTATACAATTATTTTGTTGCACCAACTGAAGGAAGAAGGGTCTCTGGTCTCCTAGCAACAGTCAGCTGCTGCCATGCCCAATGAGGTAAAATTGTTCCTAAGAAGAGAAGTAAAAGTGGAGAGTCTCTTTTCCTTTCTCCTCTGCTCTCTTCTGTTTCCTCTCTGCGCAGACCACCAGGGTGCTTCATTTGTCTTCATCATACACTTTACATGTTGAAGCTGCTCAAACAGGAGGTTTGTTCCTCTACAAAATAGCAATTCACTTTCCATGTTGGATTGGTGTTTCTGTGCTTGCTGCAAAATGAATGAAACGTTAAGTGAATTTTCTACATCAAACAAAATGGCACGGTTCTGTAGCTGGCACTCGTATCAGGATTCCTCCTGTGAACATGTAAGCATTTCCCTCCAGCCTTGTACTGCTGGATCAGAACGCCCTACCACTGCCTCCACCACTCCCCTCTAAGAATTTTGGCAGATGATTTTAGCATCAGTTTAGCGTTGCATTGCCACTGTGAGCAAATGCGTCCTATGGGAAGTGTAGATGCTCTCTGTGGAACGTGTGTATTCTCCAAAACAGCATGACGTGCAGTATAATTAAATAAGCTGTGTGTGCTCTGTTAATTGCCTGCGGAGGGCTTAGAGGGACTGGGAAATGTCAAGATGTGTAAGTGTGTGCATGGGTGTGAGTGTGTGCCTGGATGTGTTCGTCCATTGCAGGGGTGGCCAGTGTAATAAGCATGTGCAGGCAAACCTGTGAGAGCCTCCAGGGGAATCGGTGATGGTTGTGTTCTCATGCACTCTGGCAATGTTTGAAATGCAGGAAATTTAAATGTTCTCCTTGTCGTTCTCTCACTGACACACACACACACACACACACACTTAAGATGTTGCACCAACATGTACAGTAATTCACGCATGCATCAGCCAACACCTGCAGACTTTCACATCCACACATACTGTGTACACATCTAATCCCAGTCTTTCCTAGCTGACTACAAACGTTAGGACTTGAGGCACTGTTACAGTGTGTGCTTATGATTTAACTGAGAATTATACAACAAAACAAGTTTAAATTATCACAACCTAGATTTTTATGCTTGGCTGAGGTGGAAAAGTTGATATATTGATAAAAACAAAATGCAGCAAATGAAAAATGGAATGGAAAACAGAAATGGAAACTGACTTAGTGAATAAATCATGACGTACATGAAGCATGCAACTTAAATGTTCGCTGAAGAGATGAAAAATAGCAACAATTAAAAACAAATCTACATGGACTGATTTCCATTGCGTTTTCTACAATGTTTTCCATTCACCATTTTGAGGTTTGACTGGCACACTTTCAATTATGTAATCTTGTTGCTCTTTCTTGTTCTAGCACCTGACTGTATGTGTATGTATCTTGATTCGACCAACTACTAATCATCAGTACATCAGTACATCATTACAGCAGTGAATGGAAATGTATATTAATTTGGTTGCAATTTGTGCTGCATTTGGATGGAAATCTGACTCATGTTTGTGATTTCTATGACCGTGGAAATGCATAAAATTAGGTTGTTTTTCTGTATTAATGTTATTTATATGGCAAATCTTTTTTGATATGTGTGTCTGTTTATTGTCTCCTTTAGAGATGTCAAGCCAGACAATATCCTGTTGGATGAGCAAGGTAAGGATGTGAACTGTTTGCTATAATCATTTATTTTAGCCTACTTGGATTGGAAGGGAAAATAAACTGTCAAATATATTTCTTAGAACTGGTTTAATGAATACTTGTCTGATAGAACACAGCCAATCTGTACTCTACTTATAGTCTCAACATCAACCCCACCAACTAAGGGGTACCACAAGGTTCTGTGCTCGGTCCATTATTATTCACAATCATAAACATAACAATTTGTATTACTCCAACAGAGACTTTTTTTATGCAGATGAAACAATCTTGTATGCACATGGCTCTTCTCCACCTCAGTCCATGTCTAGATTATAGTGTGCTTTTAACGTTCTTTAGACATCCTAAAACTTGTACTAAATGCTGATGAGACATGTGTTTTATTCTGAAGAACCCACAATTTACTACAAGACAGGTAGTCAATATGCATTGCACCGTAAAACAACTTGATGCAGTTTACCACTGTGTCATTTCCCAATCGCCATCACTGTATCATTTTAGTTTATAAATTTCTCATACTAAAGCTGCCTCAGTATTCACGTCTATTCTTCAGTTTAAAACTACTGTTCATCAGAGCAGATCCCAGAACTGGTACCTGTCCAGTAAATACTGAACTTGGGAGCCTTCCAGTTTTTTACCCAATATAAATGGAATGAATTACACAGTACTCCTCATCCCATTGGATTAAATTAAACTTGCAATTTTGGATCTGTTATTGTTTCTGATCTGGATGAATTTGCTTTTGTGTGTCTGGCTGTCTGTCTCCTTTCTAATTTATTCTGCTGTAATCCAATTTTCTTGCAAAAGAGATCTTGATCTAAATTAGATCAAATAAAGGTTGTATATAAATGTTTCCATAATGCATTTGCGCTCGTCTAAAGCATCCTTTCAGTTTAAGTTCTGATATTTACCTGTAAGTGTATAAAGTGTCTTTGTGATCAGGGAAAAGTGGAAATTACATAACAGCCAAAACCTTTTAAGTGCACAGATACAGGCAGCAGTGCGATTGAGCATATCATCATGACACAAATAGGACACAAAAATGATCCTGCAGTCCCAGAGGTAAAAAGGTCAGAGGAGTCAGCGACGGGTGTCTGACACACAAAACCACTGAATTGTCAGCTGTTGTGGTCATTAATTTCATTTTCTTTTTACACATTGAAATGTTTCCTTTGCATGTGATCAGAGACATATATATTTTTTTAAATCCCAAAGTTTGGATGGATTTGGTTGCTTCTTCCCAGGTCACGCCCACCTGACGGACTTCAACATAGCAACGATAATAAAGGATGGAGAGAGAGCCACAGCCTTAGCTGGAACCAAGCCCTACATGGGTAAATTTGCTCTGCAGCTGCATCACAACCTTCTTGTCAACCACATCATCATGTTTTGTGCAAATAAATATCCTTAATGGACAAAAAGAAGGTTATAAGAAAAAGTTTGTTGTATTTTGGCATAGGAGAATTATGTTACATTTAAAATAAATAGGCTGATAAAAAAGAATGGCTTCTGTGACCATAAACTGTAGTCTGAAATGCTCAAATGCACCTTTAGAAGAGAGAGTTTACTGTAGTTGATTTGCACAAACTCCTTCTGACATTGTAGATAAAGACTTCAGTAAGATGTGACTAGTTAATTTTAAGTATGAGACAAGCTTACAGTAGATACACTGTGTTCCAATTAGATACTGCTGCTTAAAGGTGCTAGACTCTGCTGATTGAACATATTTTTACTCGCTCATCATCACTAAAGAGGCACTTGTGTGAATTAAATGATAGGAATTACAGATCTCGTGCTTATTTGTGAAAGCTGAGGCAAAAAAATTTCCCATCTTGTCTTGTGATTACTCTGCACAGCTGAGGGAAAATTAACCGTTTCTGTTGACATTTTGCAAAGGAACACTTGCTTTTTTACCACATGTACAGGCAGTGGTTTGAAAAGCTTTTTTTGCTCCAGAAGTGCATCTGTGTTTTTGCTTTCAGCCCCAGAGATCTTCCAGTCCTTTGTAAGTGGAGGGACTGGCTACGCCTATGAAGTAGACTGGTGGTCACTAGGGGTGACAATCTTCGAAGTGCTGCGTGGATGGGTAAGGCACAATGGGAAATTGAGTTTTTATGTTATTAATTTGCAAGATTAAACTTGCCTCCATTGATCCCCTCCTCTTTCTCATTTGTCTATTTTCCCTCCTTTTGTCATCCTGTTTCCATACCAGAGGCCCTATGACATCCATGCCAGTAACTCTGTGGAGTCCCTGATGCAGCTCTTCAGTACAGTCAGTGTCCAGTACAGCCCGGCCTGGCCCAAGGACCTGGTTTCCCTCTTGAGGAAGGTGAGCCAGACACAGTGGGGTATCATTTACTTTCAGCTCTTTTCATTTAAAAAGTTGGATTTACGTCAGAATTTAAAACCTGGAAAAAGAAATTCCACTGAGAGATAACTAAAAGGAAATTAGGGCAATGGAAAAGGTTTTGATTTTTTACGTTGCCATTACAAGTTGTAGATGTTTCTTAGATAAGGAAGAACTGCTTAGATGTAATGAACACAAAAGGCGATGTCCCTGAACATTTAACTTGTCGGTCACTTCTTTCTTACTCATGATTTTTTTTTATGACAGTGCGGATGCGTTGACTTCTTTTGAGTTACTGTTACTGTTTTTGTGTCCTGTATCTTCTTGATCTGTGGTATTGTGCGGTAGGTTTGAAAATTTTGATATTTTGACAAATGTGCATGTCATTAGGTGACTAAAGTGGAATTATTTTACTCCAAATCACATTTATAATTTTGTTTTGAAAAAAAGCACTGAAACAATTTAGCTGATTAATTGATCAGTCGAATCAACTGATCAATTAATCAGCTAAATCATTGCAACTATTGCAATGATTTTTTTTTTTTTTAAACAAAAATCCCATACTTATCTTATAGTAAATTATCTGTCTTTGGATTTTAACTGTCAGTCGGACAAGACAAGCAACTTGAAGACATCACCTTGGACTTTAGGAAGTTGTGATGAAGATTTAAATTTTTTTTTTACTTTGTGATATTTTTAAATACAAGACGTTTAATCAATCAAGAAAATAATCCTCAAATCAATTGGTAATGAAAATAATCATGTTTTTTAGAGTTATAAATGTGGGTTGGTGAAACCTGAATATACTGTAAATGTATATAAAAAAGTAAAGTCATGAAATAATGAAGGATTGTAGATGCACATTGCAGTATATCCTAATCTATTGAGGTTACATTTTTTATAAGTAAATTGAACCCTGGCCCATCTGCCTGGACACAGATGGTCTTCCCTGGAAAGGAGCGGGAGGGAAGAAGAGCAGGGATATAGAGGTGATATTGGGGTACATATTGAGGGAAAAAAATGCAGGTACTGTAGGTGGGGGGAGGGAGGATGAGCCGAGACCCTTAGGGAAAAGGAGGAGAAAAACGACAGATGGGAATCTGAGGGATGGAAGCACAGAAACGGAGCAAGTGGGTGAGAATAGAGGCAGTGTGTCTGTGTGTGTCAACCAGTGTATTGATGCTGATAATATTCATCATTAGTAGTTTAACCTCATATTAACACTCAAAACGATCTTTTCCTACAAGTGAAAATCTGCCAGTTGGATGAGATAATTCCCTTTGCGTCAAATGGAAATAAATCTGCTTTCTCTTGAATCAGACACATTTTCTCTGTAATAATAGTCTACCTTATTTTTTAATCATTTAATTTCAGAGTGAGTACAAAAGAAATGTAGATTGTTAAGAAGGATTCTTTTTTTGGTAGAGTGTAAGTGCCCAAGTGCATGCATGTGTTCTGTGTCTGAGTAACCTGGACAGAGCGTTGGTCTCTTCCGCTCTGCTGCTGATCAATTACCATGTCTGGACTCCACCGAGACGGATGTAACTGGCCCTGCAGGAGAAAACTGAATCAACCTGTGACCAAAGGAAGAAAATAAAGCACAGGGAGAGAGTTAACATGACAACAAAAGCCACATCCCATTATTGTTTCCAGTGTTTACCCTAAGGAGAAACATGAAACAGATGGTATTCCTTTAAAAACACAACCAGTTTTTATTTCCTCCCTGGACTAAGTGACTCCACTCATTTGTGGCGTTCATCTGTCTTGATCGGTGAAACGATTTTAATTCAAACCTGACCAGTGACTGATTTTATTAGCAGGTTGGTTACTAACGTTACATCAGTAAGGGTTGAATTTATCTGGTATTCCTGTTTGGATAGACAGATATTAAATAAACAAGTATTTGTGGAATAAATAATCACATTTTACAATTGTATAAGATAATAAATATGTTATGATAGTGTCCCTCTAAGCTTGCAAGCCCATCAACTGCTACGAAATTTAGCCAGTTAGCTCCTGTTAGCTAGAGCGACATTTTGAATCGGCCAACTAGCTGCTGCAGTAAATAAACACAGTAAACAGATGCAATAAGTAAACCTTTGGCTTTTAAAGGTCCCATAGCATGAAAATGTCACTTTATGAGGTTTATTAACATTAATGTGACTTCCCCTAGCCTGGCTATGGTCCCCCAGTGGCTAGAAATGGCGATAGGTCTAAACCGAGCCCTGGGTATCCTGCTCTGCCTTTGATAAAACGAAAGCTCAGATGGGCCGATCTGGAATCTTCTCTTTATGAGGTCATAAGGAGCAAGTTTACCTCCCCTTTCTCTGCTTTGCCCGCCCAGAGAATTTGGCCCTCCCATGAGAGAGAGAGAGAGACATCATGGCTTGCAAACGAGCGAAGCATGGCAGTTGGTCAAGGACACACCCCCACCCTCCACCTTGCTGCCCCCTCTCTCCTCTTCAATAGCATTTAAAGCTACAGACACAGAAATGGCACATCCTAAGGAAAGCTCATTGTGGGACTGGCTCTAGTGGCTGTAATTCTGCACCAAGGCTGAATTTCGGGAAAGACACTTCAGATACAGTATTAGGGGACCACTGAGGCCTATATAAAAGCATCCAAAAAGCAGCAGGTCATAGGAGCTTTAAGAGTTAGCTTAAGGCTGCACATGCTACCTACCTAGTCAGCTAACTAGCTAGGCAGAGTTGCGGACATGGCTTATTTCTCAGCATCAAAGAGAAGAGATAAGTGTTGGAAGCAGTAGCATACTGGTTATCTTGGCAGAATTTTTATTCTGAGGATGTTGCTCGGAGAAAGACACAACTCTTAAGACTCTGATGCCCTTCTAGCCAACAGGAGCTAGCTAACACAGCTAACACTGGCTGTTTACTTTAATGCTGATTCCATCCAATCCAAGCTCACAACCCCGCCTAGCTAGTTAGCAGGCTAGGTAGGTAGCGTAAATAGTTATGCTAAGCTAAATAAAAGCGAAGGTTACTTAATGTGTGTACTGGGTTGAATTACAACAGCAGCCTTGCAATAGTTGAGTAATTTATAATGTTTTTTTTTAATTTATTGAATTTTGAACACTTGGGGCTTCATGTTATGACCATGCTAAAAAAAAAGTCAAATAAAAAACAATGAAAAGAATTGTCTATAAAAAATATATCTCCAATTCCTAATGAAAATATGGCAGTAATAGCACAAAGTCTGATTTAAAAATCTTAAATATCAAATGTGGAAGTTTTTTATGTGAAGATAGTCTAGATAGGAGGCCAGGAAGGATTACACATTTAACAGAATATTTTTGGCTCCTTGTTATGTTCATTTCACCTACCCCACATCTTGTTTTGTGAACTGCTCTTGGAAACTGCACAATAAAAAGAAAAGAAACAAATTGATTTCAGTTTTTCACCCGCAATTTGTCAAGTTTATTTCAGCTCCCAGGGAGAAAAGTCTGGCTGTGAGTGAGGAAAGAAGTTGTGAAGGTGATATTACAACTCGGAAGGTGACATGATGTAGGTGACATTGCTGCGTGTGTGTGTGTGTGTTTGTCCTGTCCTTCCAGCTACTGACAGTGAATCCAGAGCATCGTTTCTCCAGCCTGTCTGACATGCAGACATCTCCCTACCTCGCTGACTTCAACTGGGACGCCGTGTACGAGAAGAAGATGGAGGCTGGATTTGTTCCTAATGTTAGTGTGAACACACACAAACACTTAGAAGCACACACCAGCACTCCTTCATGTTTGCTGATTGTAATGAGTATGTGTAGCAACTAAATCATGCAAACAAAACTAAATGTTGCGTCCTCATGTTACAGTATTTCACTATAGTGTTTGTACACAAAGACTTAAAGTACATTAGTGCATGCATAGGAGTGCGTTCATTTGTGTTAGTTCAGTGTGCACAATGCATTTGTGTGCTCTGTGTAATTGCAGCTGACTTATGACCATGAGTGTAAGTGTATCTCATGTGCATCACCCTCCTACAGAAAGGGCGGCTCCACTGCGACCCCACCTTTGAGCTGGAAGAGATGATCCTGGAGTCACGTCCCCTTCACAAGAAGAAGAAGAGGCTGGCCAAGAATCGGTCTCGAGACAACAGCAAGGATTCACAGTCTGTGAGTGACGTCGTGCCTCTGCACAGAGCGGCTGGTTATACTCAAGTTGTCTGGATATAATAACAGTGCCTACCTGTAATGCCTCTGAGCTCAACACCTTTTTGGTTTCTGGTTTGGTTTGCTTTATTGACAACACTTAATTTAAATTTAGAATTTTAAAATAAATCATATCAGACTTGATTTGATGTTTTCACAATCCAGCATTCTTTACCAAGATGGAGACAGGTAGTCTGTGTTGGGCCGAATAAATATTGCAAACAAAGAACCGAGAAAATTATTTGAATTGAATCAGACAGTCAATACAAAAACAAGATGTAAACAAGGTAGAGGCTATTCTAGGAACACCTTATATAAAACTATATGAGCGCCCTATGTGTACATGCATGTGTGTCTCTTTAAAGAATATTTAAAAAGAGAGAGAACTCCTCAGATTAGCTAATAATATCCACCATCCTTAATATTTTTGTTTTAGATACAAGAGATAAAATAGTGAAATGCATAAACCCCAGCATTATAGCATTATGCTCTGTTGAGGAGGAGGATTTAAGGACTGCCAGGATGAAGGTGGAATTCAAGATGTCACTGCATCTGGTAAAATGCTGGTACTCCCTTTGATGACAGAAAGTGCTATTTTTTAGCTTTTGTTACATTTAAAAGGCCTAGTTGCCATTACACAATGCTATGATTTGCTGTTTCCCTGTTAATTTGATATTTGCAGCCTTGTGCAGATCAGGTTAATGTTATTTTCAGTATGTAGGTGCTAAAAGCTAATATTTATGAAGAGGACACCAGCAGCACACGCACTTGTGTCTGAGCAAATTATAACCTGCCGCATAGGGCTGTTACTCATAGATAGATATTGTACAACTGAAGAGGCAGGGCCGGTCTTGGATAACAATGCTGCTCAGGTTTACCTCGGTCTCCGGTCTGTCAGTTGCCGTCAAAGCTGCGTATTTTTAGATTGAAAGTGAGCCAAACTCCAGCATCTTTTCTTTCCTCAGCTGTTGTGAATTATCTCAGCCCAGCAGACAAAATGAATAACTAATTGTGCTAGGGAAAATAAAGAGAGACTTACTGTAAAAGCATGTAAGTGCGCTTAATTAGTTGCATCTTATGAGATCATAAATAATCCCAAAAGGCAATAGTTTCTCCTTTACTGTCATACTGTATAATTTGCTCCAAACATCCTCTATCCTCCTGAACAGGGGGAAAATACAAATATTACCATTGTTATTATTAAAGCCAAACTTATTATATTAAAACAAAAGGATTTTGAAATTTAAGAATTAGTTTTTTGGGAAATACACTTTTTCGCAGCCTGTTAGCTTAGCTTGGCATAAAAAGACGTTTGTTAACGCCTTACAGAAAACAAAGTTTAGAAATGATGATTCACCCTTTTACAAGGGGTTATGTGTCAGACTATGTCTTGGCTGGGAGCAGTAAGTTCCTGGAGTCTCCGCTGGTTGCCTTCAATGACTTGTTGATTAATTGTAAATTGTTATTTAAAAAAAAAATAGCAACATACTCATTGGGGCGACCCGATAGCCGAGTGGTTAGGGCGCGTACCACATGAGTCCACGGTTCAATTTCTGACTGGCCGGACCGTTTGCTGCATGTCATTTCCCTGCTCTGTTTCCCCACATTTCCTCTCCGCTAATATTATCAAATAAAGGGATACAAAATAATCTTTAAGAAAAATAGATAGGATTAAGATACAAGATACCTTGTAGGTGAGCTTTAGATGTGCTGGTAGGTGTTACCTTTGGACAAAGCCAGGCTAGCTGTTTCCCACTGTTTTCAGTTATGCTAAGCTAAGATGACTGGCTGCTACATTACCATAAAGACGCAAGAGCCGTATCTATCTTCTCATCTAACTCTCAGCAAATAAGCGTGTTTCCAAAGATTTCAAACCTCGCTTCTGATATTTTATAGCCTAATCGAACAAAATTAGCTTTAGTCTTAACATGTACTTCTTTTTTTTTTATAGACTCCAAAACCAGGGGGACAAATATTTCAGTACCAGTATAAATGTTCTAAAACAAACTATTAAAGATGCCCGTAAATTACAGATTTGTGTAGAAATGGTTAACAAAATGAAAACATGATAGAGCCTGGGCCTGTCCTGATGTGCACTGTGTATACTGAGACCAGAATAATATACTGCACTGGACTCTCTTTGTCTCTTCTGCTTGTTAGGTTTGATTGAGACATTATTTACCACAGAGAGGAGATATTCTCTCTGTATTCATGAGAAACAGCCTGTTCCCATCAGTCAGTCAACATGACATTAGTGTCATTAACGTCAGTCGTGTGTGTGTGTGTGTGTGTGTGTGTGTGTGTGTGTGTGTGTGTGTGTGTGTGTGTGTGTGTGTGTGTGTGTGTGTGTGTGTGTGTGTGTGTCACCATGTGTTATCCGCGCTGATCAGTGTGTGCAAGGAGTGTGTATCTCTAACAATTGCAGGGTTATGAGACTTGGTGTCTGTACGTGTGTGAGTGTGTTTGCTCGTGTGTGCCCATACTCTGCTATTACCAACATTATTAAATTATGAAGCCTTCACCGCTGTTGTCATGGCCTCAAGTGCTTTCGGAAATATGAGCTTCTATTTTTGTCTCGGGCCAAACATCCAATTTGAGGAAGGCTCACAAACAATTCATGACTTGTTTAAAAAGAGCAACGAAGGATAAAAAGGAAATGAGGAAAAAGATATTTTCCCCTCAGATGTCATGCAGTTGACCGATTCAAGCGGACGTAAAGTTTTATCTGCAGTTCGTAGTGATGGTAACGAGGTGGATGTTGATGTGGAAGATGACCATGATGTGTCTGTTGATTGCCTGCAGGAGAATGACTACCTACAGGAGTGCCTTGACGTGGTGCAACAAGAGTTCATGATCTTCAACCGTGAGAAGTAAGAGAACACAAAAGCAGCAGACCATCTATAACACGAGCTAAAAGCAGAGTTTTCTGTTCCGTCATTCAACAGTGATGCACCGACATGAAAAGCAAAGTGCAATTTTTAAAGGGAATTGCACCAATTTTCCTTTTTAAAACGAAATAAATGTCTTAGTTTTTGCTACTTTTACCCTCAATTGTAAGGTAACACCACCCAAATAAAGAATTCCAATATGTCACTCCCATGGCCTAGGAAGGTTCAGTCAATATTTGTGTATATTTGTCTCTAAAAGCCAGAAACCAGAGAAGTAAGTCTCAAATACCATTCGGTATAAAGTCTGGAGCTGCTCCATAGACAATGAATAGGAGACTGGCTTTTCTTTTCTTTTTTTACCCAAATGAGCTTTATTCTATTGTAGCGTTCTTAGTGTGAAACAGAATATGTACCCATATATTCAGAACATTCCCCTGGGTGCTCTCAGTGTCATATATAATTTATAATCTTTCCCAATTCATTGTCTATACAGCGCTTCCACACTTTACACCATATACAAGGTAGATTTTTGGCACTCTAGTTTTTGGATTTGGAAGAGATTTGTTCATGTTAACTAATATTTCAGACTGTTTTAGACTATAGGAAGAACATGTATGGACTTTTAAAATGGGCATAGTTCCCCTTTAAAGGAAAACTAGGTAAAAAGGTTGGGTTTTTTGTAGCTGTGGCCCTTTGTTTCATCAGGTATGCTAACATTGTACTAAACAAAGTGAGTGCTGCGATCCCATAATCTCAGATAAGATGAAACAAGAAGGAAACGCAACTGTTCAGACAAGCGTATATGTTCTAAACAAACCAGCAGGTTTGCCAGATTTGGCTTGAACTTTATTTTGGAGATAATGTAGCTAATTATCCTTGCTTGCACAGGGAAACTATTGCTGTGTCCCAATAAATCCATACGGCATACTATTTATATACAGTATATACTAATCGCTATAGTAAATTTTTTGTTGCAGTTAGTATACAAGTATACAACATATGATACTTTTTAATACTAATAGGAAACGGCATAATACGCAGACCATACAAAGGCAATCAAATCAGCCAATTAAACTTCACAGTGACAGCAAACTTTTTTCAAATATTGTAATCATTTTTTTCTTTTCGGAGATGTTCCTGGAGCTGGTTCCCTACCATCGATCACATCTGCAATTAGACATCTTTTTTCACAGCTGTAAGAAGATCCTCTATTTCCTTTCTGCATCGCATTGTTGATGAATAGTGTACAACAGGTCCACTCAAGCGTCAAGGATTCGAAATGACTTTTTAAAGTTTACTTTATTTTGTTGGTTTTACAGTGTGAGCACACTGCTGTACAAACTCAAAACTTGCTTTGAATTACTTGAACCAGGAATTAAAAAGTAGATGTTGGCATCAAACAGTGTAGGTAATAATATTACCGTTTGCATTGTTTACTCTTCCAAATAAATTTGGCTAACCTGGGGGTTTGATTACAGCCTGTGTGATCATCCGACCAATCATTGTTTCTTGTCCTATCAAACTTTGTTGACTTTGTCACTGTGTTCCCAAACCTCGGCAATTACTTTTGGAAGTAAAATGTTATCATACCTGCTAGAACAAATGGTCAGATCTATGAAAATAAACTGTAGTTTTCACTACAAAGGTTCACACATAATAATTTTTATTGTAGTGAACAGTTTGAAGGAAATATCTCCCTTACTGCCACCTGCATTTAAACCATGACTGGAACCTAAGCATGAGTGAATGTGGAGCTAACACTAAAAGTACCCTAAAGCATCACTGCTGTGCAAAATTGTTTTAAGAGCCCACCCTGCTGTGGCTAAATATTTTGCATCTAATATTTTGTAAATGTCAGTAAAAAACACACAGTATATCATAAATATACACTATAAGGTCCATATATCATTAACTATGTGTCCTCTTAGCAATGTAAAGGGAGGAATATTTGTTCATCACTGCTCTGAATTATTGCCTCATCTATTATTGACCGGGTCCTGCCACTGCTGTGTCACTGAAATCCTTCTGTTTGGCAAATGTCTTATTATATCCTTTTGCTCTAGTTAATGGCAATCTACTTCTATTTATAATGGAGGTCATAAGATCTAGAATTATGCACAGCAGAGACGAGTACTATATAATAGACTCAAGGACTCTCATTACATTCAGCTACTAGCTGTTCTGCATGTGTGTTTCATTTTTCTACTTTTCTGAGGACCAAATGGGCTCACAGGGAAGCCTGTTCTTCCAGAAGGTGTTTAAATAAGAATTAGATTAATGGTACGTGTCTATATGGCGTTTTTGACGGCAGGGATCACCCTACTTCCAAGCATTGGGTGCTTGGTGGCGCTTGCCACTAGAAGTAATCAGTTTCTCTTCAATGACCACTGACAAGAAAATAAAACAGGCTGCACCCTCCTACAACCCAATTGCTGCACCTGATATGACGAACGCTTCACTCGTGGAGCTATCTGCTCCCAGATTTCAAAACAGACCAACATGGCGGTTGTTTGGAAACTTTCTCTTATTTTAAAATAAAGTAAGAGTTAGTTTCGGTAATCGTTCGCCGAAATGTGTGAGTGAGAAATAGGCTGTGCAGTTGCTGAGTCTTGAGTCTTCATTTAAAGGTCCCATGACATGTTGCTCTTTGGATGCTTTTATATAGACCTTAGTGGTCCCCTAATACTGTATCTGAAGTCTCTTTTATATAGGCCTTAGTGGTCCCCTAATACTGTATCTGAAGTCTCTTTTATATAGGCCTTAGTGGTCCCCTAATACTGTATCTGAAGTCTCTTTTATATAGGCCTTAGTGGTCCCCTAATACTGTATCTGAAGTCTCTTTTATATAGGCATTAGTGGTCCCCTAATACTGTATCTGAAGTCTCTTTTATATAGGCCTTAGTGGTCCCCTAATAATGTATCTGAAGTCTCTTTTATATAGGCCTTAGTGGTCCCCTAATACTGTATCTGAAGTCTCTTTTATATAGGCCTTAGTGGTCCCCTAATACTGTATCTGAAGTCTATTTTATATAGGCCTTAGTGGTCCCCTAATACTGTATCTGAAGTCTCTTTTATATAGGCCTTAGTGGTCCCCTAATACTGTATCTGAAGTCTCTTTTATATAGGCCTTAGTGGTCCCCTAATACTGTATCTGAAGTCTCTTTTATATAGGCATTAGTGGTCCCCTAATACTGTATCTGAAGTCTCTTTTATATAGGCCTTAGTGGTCCCCTAATAATGTATCTGAAGTCTCTTTTATATAGGCCTTAGTGGTCCCCTAATACTGTATCTGAAGTCTCTTTTATATAGGCCTTAGTGGTCCCCTAATAATGTATCTGAAGTCTCTTTTATATAGACCTTAGTGGTCCCCTAATACTGTATCTGAAGTCTCTTTTATATAGGCCTTAGTGGTCCCCTAATAATGTATCTGAAGTCTCTTTTATAGGTCTTAGTGGTCCCCTAATACTGTATCTGAAGTCTCTTTTATATAGACCTTAGTGGTCCCCTAATACTGTATCTGAAGTCTCTTTTATATAGGCCTTAGTGGTCCCCTAATACTGTATCTGAAGTCTCTTTCCTGAAATTCAGCCTTGGTGCAGAATTACAGCCACTAGAGCCAGTCCCACAATGAGCTTTCCTTAGTATGTACCATTTCTGTGTCTGAGGAAGAGAGATGGGGGTGGGGGGCAAGGTGGAGGGTGGGGGTGTGGCCTTGACCAACTGCCACTTTGCTCGTTTGAAAGCCATGATATCTCTCTCTCTCATGGGCGGGCCAAATTCTCTGGACGGGCAAAGCAAAGAAAGGGGAGGTAACCTTGCTCCTTATGACCTCATAAGCATATTAATGTTAAAAAACATCATAAAGTGAAATTTTCATCCCATGGAACCTTTAAGATCGACAGTGGTCAGTTTTTAAAGATTTTTGTGAATTTTCGAGAGGTGGCGAGTCGAGCTGGATGCCCCTGATTCGCATAAAGAAGCCAGGACCTCAGCGTTTTGCAAATGTTGAGCGGGCAACTCGACTCCCCGCTGCTCGAAAGTTGCCGCAACACTACCAGAATGCATTGCCCGGCTGGTCACAGACACAAAGAATGGAAAACATGGAAATTAAACTTGCCATAAGAGGTTTCCATATGGTGTATATATGCATATACGTATTAATGCAGGTTGTATGATTATAAATGTGTTTCTGTGTGTGTTTCTTTATCTGTCCCAGGTTGAAAAGGCGTCCGGAGGAAGGTCAGCCAGAGGAGGCCGGCGGCGATGATGCCAGTGGAGACGGGGACGGAGAGGCCGGGGACGGAGAGGCTGAAGGCGGGGCCACCGACGACGATGCACCAGAGCCAGAACCAGATCCGGAGCCGGAGCCTGAGTCCTCCTCCAAACGGAGCATGTGCGGCTCGGTCTGCTCCTCCCCTGGGAGCTGCTAGCGCCACATCGCCTGACAGTGACGATCGCAAGTCTCTCTGGCTGCTGCAGTGTTTGTGCCATGCCAATAAATACACCCTCACTTCTCTCCTCTGTTGTAGCCAGGAGCGGAGGAAACGCACAGACTGACGCAGAGCAGGACCCAAAATGGCTCCCACCATTTCCCCTCCTTTTTTCCTTCTGTAGCATTCTTCCGGTAGGGCATGAATGAAGCAGATTTCCAGACAGTCCCCGCCTACTGTACCCATCTGCCCTAGAGTAAGATCTAACTTCTATGCAATGTTACAGTATAGCATGACTATATAAGGTATCCCTTACTAGGAGGTGTTGTTCATGAGCAGAAAGCTCCACGAGCATGATGACATCCCGAGCAATAGCAGTCCGCGTTTTTTGGGGGGTTGTTGGTTTCGGTGGAGACGCCTTCCCTCTCAGCCTTCCTGTTCAAAATCTGATGGGGACGACTGAATTATTTAGCACACGCAGGCACTCAGTTTAAGTTATTGCCTGTGTCTTCAGTTCACTCTCCCACCCAGCCTCTTTCATAACGTGTGCCCTAATTTAGAACAATAGTTTCTCCTGGAGCACCTTCCTCCTGTTGCAACACCTTTGCGAGACACATTTTCCGCAAGTGTTCATGGCTGTTTTCCGTCCCCCAAGAAAGTGTGGCTGGTTTCATGTTGGTAACCTGTTTAAAGTGGTACCTGTTAATGATAATCAGTAATCGTTAATCACGCTGTAGCCATGGATGCATTATAGGTCCAAATGTTAGTTTGATTTTCCTATTTAAGTGTTAGACTACTATTCTTTCTCTGAGCTTTTTTTTTTTTTTTTTAGGATGATAAGGTACTGCACTTTATGGGAAATCAGTACAGCAATCAGAATGAAAGGCTTTTGCTTGTCACCGTGTCCTTAATGGTTACCAAGATGTAGTGTTTTAGCCCTGCACCATGCTCTGACTCAGAAAGCATTCAGAAACTGCTCTGGGTAATACTGTAAATGCCAATCACCAACAATCACATCTTTTAAGAATCTGTTAGAAAGCTCTGTTTACTTGACTAGACATCATCATCTCTTTAAGTGCTTGGTTAGTATGAAGATCATCTCCCTGTAGAGCTTGTTTCAGGGCTGTACTTAAATGTTTAGCTGTGCCCTGTTGGTACTTCAAACTGTATAGATGAGCTAGTCTAAGACTGTCCTAGTGATATTGGTACTTTTAAGGTGGTACCATTAATCTCAGTCTGAACACCTGGGAACATGTAGCAAAGGTTCACCTAAGGCCTAATAGAATGAAAACCATGTAAATAGCATACAGTGTAGGTAATTCAACTCACCACAGTTTTATGTGGGACTGCGAACTCGACATATAAACTAAAGAAAGAGCTGTGTGGAGCTTCATACTGCTTCGTTCTACTCTTCTTTCCAAGTGTGCAGGCACAACTTGTGGGCAAAAAATGCCAAAGCTTTTCTACCATTTGCATAACCATTTCTAAGGAACTTTAAATGTGTGCGTCTCTTTTTTCCCAGTATAACATGAAGTCAATGTTCCTTCTGCAAGTGAAAATACTATCATTTATACAATCATATTGTGATTATGTATAAAGTATCTATTTCAGGTAAGAGGGGGGCCTTAAAGTAATAGTTATACATTTGGGGAAATACGCCTATTGGCTATCTTTACAAGAAGACTGATGCCACTCTGATGTCTGTGCGTTAAGTACGAACCTGAGAGACGATTAGCGTAGCTTAGCATAAAGACTTGAAACAGGGAAAAGCAGCCAGCCTGGCTCTGTCCAAAAAAATCCCTGTTCCAGGACACACTAAAGCTCACTATTATTTGTTTGTTTAATCCATACACACACAGTAATGTTAAAAATGACCCATTTCAAATTCATTTGAGGTGGAAGTTGTATGCTCTATTAGGCGAACAACAGCTGTGAATTTCCAGAAATGCTGCACAGAAGTCCTGGATGGATGGCAAAAGTAGTGTGCTCTAAAACCACAAATTATACATTTTGTGTACAGATTTAAAATAAGATACATTGTCTTGTCTTTATGTGTGAGCTTTAGAGGTGTTGTAGGTGGATACTAAACTTTGAAGAGAGCCAGGCAGTTTCAGGAGACTCTCGAGGGAGTGCAAGGCGCTGGTCACATGAAAGACGGATGCAGCCGAAGTTACATTTACAGAGAGTTCTTACTAGCTGGGTTACACGTAGTGTGAAACCTTGTATTGTGTAAAAAACTACAGTTAAGAGTGCCTTCAGTAGCCTAAGTTACCTTGTAACTTCTGTATTCCTGTTCTGGTGTCTTAAATATGAGGGGTGCCCAGTAAAAGACTGGCCAAAAAAACTTATAATAAAAAAGCAGAGCTCTAATACATTCTTATTTAAATAAAATGACAACAGACTTTTAAATAATCATTTTACAGCAGCATAGTGTCACCATTATACATTTTTAATAAAAACTCATGATATAGTATTAACAAATACACAGCAAATTGTGATCTACATTGTGATCGTAGCTACATTGTAGCATTGTAATAACAATTTAACAATAAAGGCATGGGCTTGTTCGCTGTCCTGCGGTTGTTTGATAATGGAGGGTTCATCTCAGTTTGGTCTCTCTACGTTCAGTTGACAGACCAGTACGTTAGCTTGGTACAGGGAGGGGTGGTGGTGAGGAAGTTAGCCTCAACCAAGAGGGGAAATGTGTATGTGTATATTCCAAAGTTTTCTTAGTAACATGTTGTGTGTTCTTAGCTGGCTTGCTAATGTTAGCAAAATTCACATTCAGGAATCACCAGTCCTGCGGGCAGACACCGGGGCTAACATTAAGCTAGCAGCTAATGGTCAGTTTTGAGTCGTTTGAAGGCACCTTTAACCTTTACCTTGGCTAAGTAACGAGTAATGTCACCAATTAGTTTTTCTGTAAATTAATTTGCTTAGTAGTGGTAGTAATAGTTCCGACGGACAATGGAACAGCAGATTAGCTTGCTAGCAAACGTGCTAGCTTGGCTTCCTCTGTCGGCCATGTGGCCCCTGGTCTTGTAGTTTGAAGCGGCTGCTCTGCTTCCAGTCTTTATGCTAAGCTAGGCTAATTGCCTCCTAGCCACAGCTTCATACTTAATGCACAGAACATGAGAGTGGTCTCCATCTTCTCATGTCACTCTCAGAAAGAAAGCAAATAAGCATATTTCCCAAAATGTTGAAGAATTTCTTTAAACACTAGACATTATGATTAGATTAAGAAGCTTCTTTAAAGGGATATAAAGTGGCATCTTCCAAGTCTGCCAAAATATATGATGAATTTAATAGTCTCGAGCCCTGCGCTTATTTTGCATGTACCCTTACAATTATAAGCCGGTTTTTGCCAAAGCCTGGAGCTTGAGCCCTACTGGCTGATTTGTGCATGCACAAGCTTTTGGTAATAGCTCACCTGATTTATAGACACAGTCCAAATCAGAGTATAACTGGCCTGCGTGACTGTTTCTGGACAGTGAGTTTTGTGAACTTTAAACTGTACAAAATCATATAATCCCACTG
Organism: Perca fluviatilis; assembly: GCF_010015445.1. Taxonomy (NCBI): domain Eukaryota; kingdom Metazoa; phylum Chordata; class Actinopteri; order Perciformes; family Percidae; genus Perca; species Perca fluviatilis. The sequence continues at coordinate 26,767,877 of NC_053130.1, read as the reverse complement.
TTATATGGACGGCATGATATTTTTAGATGATATGCAGTACCTTTTGGCATCCTGTAGGTTGTCTTAATGCTTTGTTCAAGTATACAGGCTCATACCTTTGCTGGATGAGTGGAATGAGGTCAGCAGTTATGTAGTGATGCTCCGTTGTGGGTTAAGTGTTGCGTTATTGACTGTGCAGCAAAGGAAGTTTATTTGGAACTGGGGCAGGTTTTTACTTTACCCCAACACAGAATTTGCTGCATTATTAAAACACTGAATGTCTCATTTGTGGAAAAAGAAAGCTCAGTTATTTCTAAGACTCATTAAATCAGTCGACACACCATCAGAATCAACATAGACCTGAAGTGGATGTGTAATTATACAGTAAGTTAATCATTTGTAAATGGATAACTGATTTTGACAGTCCATTTAAGTGTACTGTAGCCTTTCTCTAAGTTGCATTACTAATCTCCAGTTTTGGCATTTGTTCCTTGATATCAGTGATCATTTCTAATTGGACCGTGCTTGCAAACCCTCCTGACATGTTTCTTTATGTGCTAATGTTCTGGATGCTGTTAGGTGTTTCCAAAAAAAAAAGGCATTGTGCTAGTGTATGACCAGCAACAGCATGTCTCCTATTCAGCCGTTTTGTGATGGATGCTCTCGAGGCGTACCATACTGTAGATGTCTTAACTCTGTGGATACAGTTTGAATCTCAGTGCCCTGTTGAGAAAAAGAAATCGATAAGAATAAAATGTTATTTTTGCCACTCTTTTCCTCCTCTTGATCCTATTTTGCATAATGTTCTTGTGCTGCAGGAATTTTGACGGAGAATCAGTGAAAAGCCTTGTTTCTGTACCAACTGAAACTGCTCCGTGTGTTTGAAAAAAAAAATGCTGCTTTAACTGCTTTGATAAAGAAATAAATCTCCTTCCAGTAATTTTGTGTCTCAGTGTCTTTGTCATTTCCAACAGTTTGTCTGCAGACAGAGGAGGGCGATGAAGAGCAGGGGTACGAAGTGACTGAGCAGAGGCGTCCAAAGTGAATTCATCTCTTTGAATAGCATTGTCAACATGAGCCGTACCACTGTTGACTGCAGGGGAAAGAATCTAGGACTGAAGCTGTGACTGGGAAAGAGATAAGTCTGTCACAGGATTAGGAAGAGTAAATAATGCAGACAAGCTTGGCCTTCTTGTGCCTCCTCTTTTAGGATACAAACTTAATTTTGCTACAGATACAGTTTATGCATACAGACAGTTTACTTTCTTGTGTTTAAATCATGGACAAGGATTGGATCCTTCGAAGTCTATGTTCAAAAGGGTTCTTGAATCGCTGTTCCACCCCCGTTTCCTGGTTGGTTTAACTGCCCAGGGTCTTCCAGGATGTCCACGGCTGTCTTCCCTGTGTTGTCCAACAGGGGGCGCCACTCTGGGGCTTCAATGGCATCCAGAAGAGCAGCCAGCTCAACCTCCAACTTCTCAACCGTGTCCTCCACTTTCTGCAGGGGGCAGAAGACATAGTTGTGCAGTTGACATATGAATAATACATTAATAAGTTGTAGTATGAATAATAGAGCCATCACCCATGAATAATACAGTCACTTATTCATATGAATAAAACAGTTAGTAAGGTAGGGTCAAAGTAAGCGTGGGGTTTGTCAGATGAATGTGAACTAATTTATCAGAGCTTTGGGGGGAAAGTTGAGAAATCATTTTTTTTTGCACAGTAAGTGACTTTGGATGTGGCAGTGAGCCACGGCTTTGTCAACAGCTTATCCTTGAAAGGAAATGCCGAGGATTTGTTTTGGCTGCCTTAGATGGAGAGAAAGCTGACATTTCATAATGAAGATGACAAGACCAGGGGTAAAAACACCCCGGAAACCGGTTTCAAACAACTCAGTGCTGAATTTAAGCTTGGTTTGGAAACAGCACCTTCTCCACTACATCCAGGCGGTTGTGAAGGTTTGTGTGCTCTTGACAGGCACTTGAACGCACCGCTCGAGGCCGCAGTTCAGTTTCAGGTCCAGGTCCTGCAAATGGAAAAGATGCATACCTGAGTGATTTACAGTGCATAATGTGAGCTTCTTATAGCAAACCATAGAAAAGCACAAACGCTATTGATCATATGCTTTAACGCTGATTTCAAAAGGAGCCTTTCACTTTACCTCCACATTTAAAGAGGTATTAGGAACACAAATTAGGAGAACGATTCATTTATAAGAGAGTGCAAGATGCTGAACCTTTTTCTGGAAAACAGCACGCATTTCAACCAAAAACAGATTTCACACATAAAAAAAAACAAAAAAAACAGGTTGCCCACTAGAGGAGCAATACAATAATAAAACTAATTTCGGAGTTTAAAAGAATAGTTTGACAATTCCAGTAATATGCTTGATTTTGGTAGCGTTGCATGGAGCCAGCCTAGCTGTTCTCCCTTGTTTGTTTTCAACTCAAATAATCTGCCTTTCTCATGCAGAGTCTGAAATGAGTCAGGAAACCATAATGCTCTTGGTGTGAACTGACTCCTGCAGCGTGGGGAGGGCCACACGCATTGTTCCAGCCGTTTCCCCCCACCAATCCTCAAAGTTGTGTTCCCAATTATCTGTTTCTCTTTGAAGCCGACATATTTGAGGGGAAGCCTGCATCGTCTGGCAGGACTCCGCTTCCATTTTCTAGCACCTTCTTAGTGGCTGCGGGCCGAGCTCCCGTTGATAGCATTTCTACTTTATAAATAAGTGAACCTCATTCATTGACTGAATGCTGGCAGCGGTGCTGTCGCTGTTATTTAGATGAAACATTTGCAGTGTACACAGACAGCTAATGTGTGTTGTTATCTAACTTTAATGATACTAAGGCGGTGTGAGGTTGCCTCTTTTTTTGTCAATATCATTCCTCTCACACCGTGGCCGCTTGCCAATGACCAAACAAGGATATGCTTTCACATTTTATCCCGGAAAGCTAGAGTTAGGAGCTTATTCCATAAAAAAAAAAACCCCGATGGAAATGGTTTTTCTTTGCTTTTCTTGAAGTTAAAATCAAATTTTCTTGTTGACAGCCTTCATTTTGGTCACTTGTTTGAGCACAAGGAGAACGATTTCTCAACGTTTAAGCTTTCTGGGTTAAATAAACTCATTTCCTGCCTGTCTGTCCTCTCTGTTTCGCTGTCCTCATTGGAAAACAGAGCTTCACATGTGCACCCTTTATTTTTAGAACAGAAACACACAGTCTGTCAAACTAACAGACTGTGGCTTTGTTAGCAGCTACAGCTGTTAATTTCACCAAATCCACATCTGGCATATGAACTAAAGAAGATGAAGACAAAGTGTATCTGTTAGCGTTCATGAAGGGACTTTCAAAATCCTTTTTTTATCATCTTTTGCTGATATGGGTGTAGATATGGGAATTGTTTTGCTGCTGATCTCACGCTGCAAACAGTGTCCACCCTAACAAGTCATTTAGTCCACCACTGACCCTTAAAGTCTTTTCTTCCTTAAATAAAAGCTGTGCCATGCACAGTCGGCCAGAAATGAATCCCACGTCTTATTGTGCACATTGTCCTCCCGTGTACAGCCGTGCCTTAGCATCATGCTGCTACGGTGGCCGGGAAGTGCAATGCAACATTACAAAGAATGAAACACTTTTACAAAGCTCGAGACAAATTTACATTTTGGAAAACAAATTTACATTTTGGAAAACAAATTTACATTTTGGAAAACAAAATAACATTTTAGAAAACAAATTTACATTTTGGAAAACAAAATAACATTTTAGAAAACAAATTTACATTTTGGAAAACAAAATAACATTTTCGAAAACAAATTTTACGTTTGAAAACAAATTTACATTTTGGAAAACAAAATAACATTTTCGAAAACAAATTTACGTTTTAGAAAACAAATTTACATTTTGGAAAACAAAATAACATTTTAGAAAACAAATTTACATTTTAGAAAACAAATTTACATTTTAGAAAACAAATTAACAAGATGCAAAACACTTTTACCAGTCCCGAAACAAATTTACAAATGACAGATTCTTCACGGAAAGGGAATGTACCACATACCGGAAGTGATGAGGTGTTGTTGGTGAGCGCAGTCAATTTGTGTTGTTGTGAGTGAGTATATGGCGTGAATGAAGTTTATGGTGACTTTACGTGTGGTCGGTGTTTTGAGTTTTTATATGACGCGGACCTGACGGAAACATTGGAAAAACAGGGAACGTATCGACAGCCGCGGCCGGATCGAAGCTACAGCGGGGGGGCAGCTGAGTCCGTCTGCAGCTGCAGGACCTGGAGCTCACTGCCCATTCCTGGGAGCCAAAACCGACACCACGCAGCTGGAGACCCAGGCCGTATTGCTGGGCCCGCTGGAGGGAAGGGAAGCCCGGGAGAATCAGATCCAGGACTGAACGGAGCGGACTGTCACAGCCTGCTGAAGTTTAAATCACAGGTTTCCTAAAGGGAGTCTGGCGGGACTCGGACTGTGGACGACGAAACACGACTTAAAGTCTCGTTAAATAAATAAATACATGCAGAAATAAATGAATCATTAGTGGGGGAGTGAGCCTGGACATTTCAGTCTGTTTAAACTTCACTTTGAAGCAGAACCTCTTAGTTCAGAAGGGTGAAGTTTCCGTTTGTACTCATATCTGTGAACTGATTATAATAAATATTCTTTGTATTAACACATTAATTAGTCTCTTTGTCTTTTTGTTTAAAAAAACTAGAACATCGCATGAGATTTTGACGATTTATAGTGATTTTATTTCCGTTAGACCTTTGCCTACATTGACGCTGATGCATTAAGGACGGCCCATAGACAGTATATAAGGGAGTGCCTCCCCTGTTCCAAGATGGCGGCTCTATTGACGCATTCGATCCATAACTGCCGTAGTCAAGGCGACATGTATACAAAACCTCATCACTTCCGGTATGTGGTACATTCCCTTTCCGTGAAGAATCTGTCATTTGTAAATTTGTTTCGGGACTGGTAAAAGTGTTTTGCATCTTGTTAATTTGTTTTCGAAAATGTAAATTTGTTTTCTAAAATGTTATTTTGTTTTCCAAAATGTAAATTTGTTTTCTAAAATGTAAATTTGTTTTCGAAAATGTTATTTTGTTTTCCAAAATGTAAATTTGTTTTCTAAAATGTTATTTTGTTTTCCAAAATGTAAATTTGTTTTCTAAAATGTAAATTTGTTTTCTAAAATGTTATTTTGTTTTCCAAAATGTAAATTTGTTTTCTAAAATGTTATTTTGTTTTCCAAAATGTAAATTTGTTTTCCAAAATGTAAAAGTGTTTCATTCTTTGTAATGTTGCATTGCACTTCCCGGCCACCGTAGGCTGCCTTGATTTGACAGAGATATATCCCATGGCAACATTTTACAAGCTCCATTACAACCAGGGTTCAGTACACGCAGGGAAGCGGGCCAAGAAAGAGCGATGAATGGATGGATGGATGGATGGATGGATTGGATGGATGGATGGATGGATGGAAGGTACAGTAAGGAGATTTTTCTCACTGAGCGGGCAAAGCAGATGTCTGCCATGGTGGTGTCCACGAAGAGCCGTTACCATTTGGCAAACCTGACCTGACGGTGACAGATGAGATATCAGCAGTCTGACAGAAAGACGTGAAGATGTGCTACACATCTGGAGTTAAAACATACAACAGCGCTGCTTTTTTTTTATTGTTGCATTTCAAAACAACCACAATCTTGAGCTGTAACGGAATGTGCTGCTGGTTCACCGATCAGCACAAAAAGACCCCCAAACCACAGCTGTGCCTCTGTCATGGTGTCAGTGTGTGTTTATGTCAGTGTGTGATCAGTGTGTACGCAGCACATCCTGGTCTTTGGCAGAGCTTGCAACATCGAGCTGCATGCAGATGTTCATGACGAATGCTGTTGTGAAAAGGAAGAAGTGTCTCTGTTGTAGGCTATGGAATGAACGGATACAATGACTGGGGCTGAGATGTTACGTTATCACCAGTCTGTGTTTCCAAACAGCGAGAATAAGGCATTTTGTTCCTGTTTGAGTTGGCTTTCGCTTTTGTGCAGCTCATACAAAGACCTGTTTTCTCGGCCAGAACTTTTCCAGGAGGTTTAGAGATCATACAATAAGCCCCCACACTCCAACCAAACACACCGCAGGAGCAGCAAACAGATATGATGATCTAACTCACTGACTCCACCCGAGGACAAAGGTGAATGACCGTGTGTGTGTGTGTGTGTGTGTGTGTGTGCGTGTGTGCTCTAGCTGTTTTAGCTGTGGGGTTGTGTAACCGATATGCCTCTCTCAACAGGAGAGAGGGAGTTCAGCCAAGTGCAAAATTGAGAAATCCGTGCAGGTCAGAGTGTTATTTCACAACAACCGTAGAAATCATTATGGCGCGTTCACCAGCTCGATCAGTGAAGAACAAAGTCCTGTTCTAGGATGTGTGTGCTGCACACCAGCCTGTTTGAATATGTGACGTGAAAGAAAACCGCACGTGGTGTGCAGTAACAAATGTGCCCTGACACTTCAAATGCTTTCACCCATTACGTTAACTGACGTTTCGACTGCCTTCACCTTCGACTCGGGCTGCTTACACTTCAAAAGGACATTTCAACTGCTTTCAGAGCATGCACTGACACATTCACTCTGTTTTACTCTCATCTGATATTTCAACTGCCTTTATCTCTAACTAAACAGACATTTTAACTGCTGTCAGATTTGACATGCCAACTGTCACTTCAACTGCTTAGAACATAGACTGTAAAAAAAAAAAAAAAAGGATGGATGACGCATCTCCACTTCCTCCCATTGTACAGAAGAGAAGACAAAATAACCAGCGCAGCAGTGATCGGGCAATGGCGCCGCGGTATTGAAGTCCCGCCCATCGCCCGTCCGACCAATAGTGAGTCAGTCACAGCTGTCAATCATGACGTTTCACCCCATTTTTATAGCATCAAATGACCAATACAAACCAAACGTATCAGGAAAATGCTTCAAAACACTTGAACAAACATCAGCGTGATAACTACAACATAAAATAAAAGAAACCATATTTGGGAAAGATGTATTTGATTTTTTTAATTTGGCCAATGTCCTGTCTGCTAACATGGGGGGGGGGGCGATCCAGATGTTTTGGCTTCACTTATACGGTCTATGCATCAACCCCTGGCTTAGATTGCGCACACTTTTAATATCGTCAGTGCGTCACCTTCAACTGAAATTTCAACCTGCTGTCGTCGCTTTCAATTCAACTGACATTTTAGCACTAGTCCAGTTTGCTGCTAACAGTGACAATGAAGAGCCAGTAAGGTTACCAAGCAGCAGCTATATGAGCCCAGAACTCCAGTTTGGGCAGGTAGGGTTGCTCATTGACTGAGTATTATAAGAATTAATAAGAGTGTGGTGTTGACCTGCTCTATATGAAAAATGCCCTGGGATAATTAATGATGCCAGATGATTCGGCACTGCCATAATGACACTGACTTGACTTGATCAGAAAGCTTTGTAAAAAGGAGAGATTTGTGCTGAGAATTATGACAATTTATAAAATGTGATTTAGTGTCAGAAGCAGAGCCAGTAGTGTGCATTAGGGACAGCTGCTGTCAGTGTGGATGGCACATCTACTGTAAGCTGTTGTATCCCAGTGTGTGAACAAGCAAACATGATCAGATTAGCTACAATATAAATCACTTTTTATGCCCAAATATTACTTGTGACCCATTATGGAAGTTGTATGAAATATTCAAAGGAAAAAATAGATTATGGTGTCATTAGAAAGTGCAATACAATGTATCTTGTTCTTTATTTAATCTGTGATTACTTATTTGCACAGAAACAGATTCTGATATTGTTCAACATCATTGGGTTGTTGTTAAGATGTTAACTTTTCTAATAAATCTACATTGTGAGGCAACACTTGGAAATAGTGATATTTTACAAAATACACCGAATTACAAGGATGTAGAGGACAGGGCGATATTGCAGACTTATATACTAAGGTTTTGATTACAGTTTTTTAATATAGTCATTCGTGAAGTAAAGTGGGCCGGTCTAAGGCATGAAAATCCAGGGCTGAAAATGAGTCCCAATCCGGCCCTGAATTCAACTGACAATTCAACTGCTTTCACCACTTTCAGCCTGGTACCAAATGGTTTATATAAATAACACGTACATTTCTGAAGGGATTTCCCGTGACATCACAACACATGTTTAGCTTTTTGTAAATGCAATTCACGCCATTTATTCTCTACTGACTTATATTGTGACACAATATAAAGAGCGAGAAAAGTCCGCTTAGGGAGGAGAGATGGGGCGTGTGGGTCAAACAAACACAGGAGAACGGGGGCGTTAAATGACCAGCGACAAGCTCCAAATGTCTTTACATGACATGCCAAATGTCCTTAAAAGTGGCGCGCTATTCATATGCCCTCCCATGACAAAACAATAACATACGAACAAAAGATTGTATCCTGTTTTCAGTGAGAATGTTTTTTTAATTCTCAAATGAATCATTTAAATAAGAACTATTCCACCCAAGTTAACTTCTTTTCATGTTTTAAATTAAGCTTTTAAGATGAAATATAAGACCAAATGCTTTGTGTGTGTGTGTGTGTGTGCGCTTGCTTGGTGCATACAGTGAGTGTTCATTTGGCTGTGTGTTTCCTGCAGTTGGCCATTTTTGCAGTATGAAGTCAGCGTAATTCACACTTGAGGCCGTAACTCACAGATTTGGCTCTGGAGGGTTGGCCCACATTTTTGTGAATTTCCACTGGAACACTGCTAAACAAAGTCTAACGCGCTGGTTAGAAGCCGGCAGATGGACATAAATGGATGGAGGAAAGAGTGATTGTTTGAAACTACGCTGACACAATATTAGATTAAGTGTAGCCAGAGCTGCAGTGATATTAGTAACAGATGTGCTGGCAACCCCTGAGCACACACACACACACACACACACACACACAGACTCACATGTGTGTGCATGAACACCCATGATGTCAGTTCCAGCCATCGTCTACACACACTTACATCTGTGAAACATGTAAAATGTATTGCAACAAAGACATAATGTATGGAATAGACACTTTCGGCATCAGGTAATATATTTCCACTCCATAAATCCTCTGTTCTAGTAAATCAACACACTGAACACAAGTCTGCTCAGCTGATTTCCAGCTGTTTTGTCCTCCGGGTCTTCCTGTCTGACCTATGACCCCTTTTACCCTCCCTCCTTCCGACTACACCCAGCTACATCCCTTACCTGCAGCAGCGTAGCCAATCAGAAGGAACAGGAGTCCAACTGAGGAGGTGAAGGGACAGGTCATGGCTGAAATCTGGCGAGCAGCTGGTGACGAAGAGTGGGGACTGTGTGAGAGAAAAGGCACAAATCTCCCAAAATCTCCTCTAATTCAGAACCAGACTGAAAAAAAAAAGATTTCTTCTCCTGCACAACTCTTCCCCTCTCCCTCTTTGCCCTGCGCTCACTCCGTTGCTCCCTTATCCTTCCCTCGGTGACTTGGTTGCGCTACTTTTCCTAATGAAAACATAAGATGCCGAACAAAAAGCTCAGTATCTGGGAAGGGGCGGGAGGGATGTGCTGGGGAGGGGACTCTGATCTCAGTTCAGCCACACACTGACTGGCTGTTAAAGAGGGGAACTCTGGCTTTACTTAGTTTATCGTGCGGTGGAAGTTTTGTGTTACATTTGGGGTCCCTGGCATTTTAATGTTCACATTGAAGTTAATAAAAAAAAACAGGATCAGTATTTCTTTACATAGTTTAAGAAGAAAACATGACATGAGGGGACTTACACCTTTCCAGATTTTCAAAAGGATTTCAATGTTATATTCTTTTTCCTATTCCAGTTCTGGAGTCTTACACACCCTCTTTTGACTTACAGCTAAATGTAAAGAAATGCTGTGACGCATCAAAAGTTGACTTATTTCCAGCTACACTCAAGGTAAGATTGAAGTAGAGTAATTGTTTCTGTTTGAATTATTTAAACCGTATTTTCTCCCGATAAAATCAAGAGAATAACAAATGCTGCTGAGCTCTTTCTGGGAAACGCAGTCAGTTGTTTCCCTTCAGCAGGCAGTCAGAGAAATCAAAATCAATTCACCAGCAGAGAATGCCCTTTATAATCGCATTGATTGGGTCCTGTTATTCTCACTGAACTGACTTCTCTCTCTCTCTCTCTCTCTCTTCTCTCTCTCTCTCCCACAATCTGCGTGACTCACGCACCTTCCCACACACACAAACACGACACAGCCAAGACTGTTACGTAGTAAACGTGGTTATCTTCATTAAGCCAGGCTGTCTTCAGCCCCGTGCTTTGCTCTCTCGTCTGGCCTCTTAAGCAGATCGGCAGGTTAAGCAGCAGAAAACAAAACTGGAGGAAAAGTGAGTGAAGGGATCAAAGGAGAGCTGAGAGAACAGAGCCAGAAGACATTTCTGTCTGTCAGTAGATAAAAACCAAGAGATACAGGCCGCAGGACACACACACACACACACACACACACACAAAAGAAAATAAATGACTCTACGTATCTCGTACATGACCAACCTTCTTGGTTACTGATTTATAGTTTTAGTGGAAACTCATATGTCCTCTTAGGCAAAAGAAAACCCCATTTGAAAGCACACGACACAAAGTAAAAGAATAACTTCATACTGTCAGAATGAATTTGATACACTAAACATCACACAAGGAAGGAAGGTTTTTCCTAACATGGCAACGTTTTTTAACATTTAATAGAAAAACGATGATGGTAGGCTTTCCTCAGCGGATCACCTCAACATGCAGACGGCTAGTTCACTAATACGCTTATTTTTATGAATTATTCAGGAAACATTTACTGGTTTATTCATTAGTTAGTTTATGTATCAAGAGCAGTACGCTGTACAGTAACTGTTGCGGAGTTGTGACAAACAGACATGACAGAGTAACCCTAAAAAATGTAAGGTCGTTTCCGTTTAAAAAGGTAATTAAAGTGGTTTTATAAGCATGCAGAGCAATAATAAAAAAAAGATGTACTTATATATATTGTTTATTTTAACACCAATGTGCTACATTGTTAGGTCCTAATTTAAACATGCAAAACATGAGAACACATGCAAAGCAATACGACTGAGATATAAGTGTTAAATGTGGGGTATTAATGTTAGATCATTTTTGTGATTTACATAGCATTACAAACATTTCAGCTATTGCTTTTTGGGCCATAAAATAGATATGACATTAGAGATATCAAAAAACTTAAAGAAAAAAGTTGTTCACAGTTTAAAATACAATCACACAATTTGTCAAATATGGTTTCCTGTTGTTTTCATGACCTAAGTCTGAGCATAATAACATTTTTATACTCTGGAACATAGAAATGATCATACTGTATATTTCAATGTGTGAAAGAAATATCATGCGAATGTGTGGTAGAAATGAAAGAGTATTGTAATCCATATTGAATGTAAATGCATGTCAGAGTTGACGTGGTGACCCTTGATTCGGCTGGTGGACACACGGCGAAGCACAGAGCGTCTACGCCAACACACAGCCACAGGATCATGGCGTCCAGTGGGCCGGCGTCCATGCTGATCTGTGGTGTGACAGACTGCTGGAGGCGGGGTCACCTTCTCTCTGTTTATTTCTGTCCACTCCTCCTCTTTGTGCTGTCTATACGTCTGTCAAGAGTTGTTTTTGTCTTTTCATTGTAATGCCTGTCAGTTGTCATGGTGACCAAATTTCCTCACCAGCATGAAGAGACAACGGAGACCCTCGCAGTGGTGGAAGAAGTATTGAGATCCTTTACATAAGTAATTACTGGAATTATTGGGTCTTTGTAAACTCTAGAGTGTGGTCTAGACCTACTCTATCTGTAAAGTGTCTTGAGATAACTCTTGTTAGGATTTGATATTAGAAATAAAATTGAATTGAATTGAATTACTAAATTACGAAAATTACTAATACCACACAACAACATACTCTGTTACAAGTAAAAGTCCTGCATTGAAAATCTTACTTAAGTCAAAGTATGTAAGTATCATAATGAAAATGTACTTAAAGAATTAAAAGTAAAAGTACTCACATGTTAGAGACAGGAAACGATCAAAGCAGTTCTGTCAATCAACTAAGTGTTTAATCAATCGGCTTATCATTCCAGCTGGACTTGTTTGCTCATATATTAGTATATAGTTTCATTTAAAATTAAAGTTTTTTCAACTACAGGTACCTCAAATTTGTACCTAAGTACAGTTAGCCTACTTGGGTAAATGCACTTAGTTTACATTCCACCACTGGACCAGTCGTTCACCGACTTCATCGTTTCATCCAGTCAGTCATCTTCACCTGGACATGGCCCTCACTAAACCTTGTTGTTGTCAGCTCTCGGTACCTGCCTGGCCCCTGGCAACCACCGTCTTTCTGCCTCTTTTTAAGCAGCTACTGTAAATCTCATTTGGCTGAGGTGTGTGGTTGTGTGGTTGTGTGTGTGTGTAAAGTCTGTGACTCCATCAAAAGAAACAAAGCTCCACCCTTTGCTTTTAAGACAAGTCATTAGCTGACCTTTGGTTTCCATTGACTGTTTCCTAATCCTATTGTACATTTGCGGTACTTACCGAAACCATCGACGGCTTGACTGAAAGCACTACTCCAAGTTTTTGTTGAGCTTTTGTCATGTGGTCAGCTTACTCGCTGTATGATGACGAGACTGGTACCAAATCTTTACTGCCTGCATGGTGGACATTTCATCAAATGGTACCATAGTTTCCAAATCATGAAGATTAATCTTTCAGATATTCAAATGGGGTATTACTTTTCTTCCCCATAGTCTGTGCATTTATAACTTCCGTTGACAAAACCATGATCCTCATCAACGGTCCATTACTTTACATTTTCTACGCTATTATAACTTCAGCTGTCCGGTTAACTTCACTCCCTTTATGTCTAAACAAAGAAAGTTCTATTTGAAATCATGCAGATCTTTTCTGCCACATAAAGTTTCTATTATCCAATTTTCTGATTGATTTATGTGTCTCCTCACGACACAATTCAACCATCCAACAAGCATATTTAAAGAAGCATACTGGCAGCTTTAGTGTGTATAGGATTTTTGTTTTAATGGGACACTCACAAGTGTCAAAATGTGCCCCTCTGGTTGGCCCAACTGCCTCTCTGGTGTGAGCTTTAGGGGTAACCCCTGTAACCCCTGTGTGGCCTTGTAAAATATGGTTCATATTTAAAATATTTGAATCTGCTTTTCTGCGTGCATGGCTGCAGGTACCTATGCTTTGAAACGGAGGGGTGGATGTCTTAGTTGAAGAATCAAGTGCTAAATCACATTCTGCTGCTGACGGGGAAAGGGCGGAATTAGCAGCCACGTACATGTTGTTACTTCTTGGCGCAGGACTAGATGTCTGGGTCGATGATAGAATGATGGCTGACTTGAGCTGCTCTTCCACCCTGCTCTTCACGACGTCTTTTCGTGACGGACTTAAGCAAACTGCTTTGTTTCAAAAGTAGGCTTCTGTTTCTCCGTGCAATGCGGTGAAAGAGGAGGGGCTGCTCGCAATCTGGCATTTGCAGAATTTACGTACTACCACTCAAATCTGACCTTTTTTACTTTTGCCCCTGCCCCTACAGAGTATGTGCATTTATGCTTACTAGAAGCGTCTGTGGACTAGTCAGAGCCCACTAGACTTGAAATTGTGTCATCTTACCAATAAAACAAACAATAAAAAAATGGATGTCGATTTGTAAGTATTGGCTATTTTAATTTAATTTCAGATCATCTTATAGATAGTCAGTAAGATCTGCTGGGACAGATCTGGGTGGCTGGCATCACTGTCTCTCCTCAGTTCAGATTTGAGGGACACGTTGGACATCCGATCAGAGCTGAATAGTATCCTGACTGCCTGCTGAGTGCTGGCAGCAGACAATTTACCTTTACTCCACTTCCCCTAAAGTCTCTGTTAACTGTGTGGATGGCAGCCTCTCTCTACAGTTTTACTGCATGTACTCTATATTCAGGGAAGCCTTGCTTTTCTGCAGCAACATCCTGCCTCAGTTTCTTTCAAGTTACAACAGAAAATCGTCCACGGTATACCCTTTATGTATCTCAGAGAGCAGTTTGAGGTGAGGTGCATCTGGATTCTAGATATGGAAAATGGAGATATGAGAGTTATTTATGGCTCCTTTTCACTAATTCTGTAGATGCAATTATTGGATCCTGTAATTCTCTGGACACAAACTTGCAGGCACCCACCACCCCACTTTCTTTCATTTCTGATCCTCCATCCAGAGTCGTTTCTTCACTGTGGTTGAGCCTCCAGATCACTGCTCCCTAGATAAACCCTAAGTCTGCATCTATCTCCTTAGACTGTCTGATTAGCACAACGTCATAGAATGGGGTAGTAATCCCGGTCTGGGACCAGGAATAGAGCGTTGGGAGGTGCCAGGCCATTGAAGAGATGCTGCAGAGCCACCATGCATGTGTCCCTGGGTAATCCCTTCTTAAATAGCCTCTGGACAGGGAAAGAGGGAGGGGGCTGGGGCAGGGGACGTTGCACCGTGGGTGTAGCTCCAGTCAGTGTCCTCTTATCCAAGGGACACACCACAGCAGCCGGAGGAGGAGAGGGTTTCGGATACAGAGACTTGTTGGACTGTAGGAGGACAGTGCTTCGATCAGGATGAACTTTGCTGCCCAGTTATTCTACTCGAGCTACTTAAGCGAGCGACTTGAGCGTTTGTACGCACCCAGGCCTGCACTTAAAGACTGCGAGGAGAATGACCCCTTCTGGCAGAGGTGGGAAATTACAACATGTAGCCCCCCTGGATCCCCCACACCCCTTCCCTAACCAGCTCAGCCCCGTAGCGACAGATTTACCCTCTGCCCAGGGTACAGAGATGACTTCTACCTCCACAGCCTCAGTGCCTCTTTCTCCAGTTACTTCCATTCCTCCTTTTCCACTTTGTTTGCATCCTACCCCGACAAGCACACCCTCAAATCTCCAATCTCTTCCTCTGCCACTTCCTCCTCACCTTAATAAGATGCAAAAGGAAATCAACACAACCACCCACTTGTCTTCCAAATCCATGTTTGGCTGCTGCGATCCCCAAATCAAGCTTTTACGAACTCCCTTCCAACCATCTTTCTCTTCAGATGGTTGCCTCCAAACCTTCTCCTGCTCCATCCAGGTCACAGGCAGAAATGTCCTCCTCCTCTTCCATCTCCCATCTTCTCTTTCCTCCTCTTCCTCAGCTCCCAACCTTCCAAACCCTGGTAGACTTGCTCCTTCGCAGTCGTCGACCTTATTCTCCTCTTCGTCCCCAGGTAATTGTCATAGATTTAGAGAAAGACGTGGCATAGGATCAAAGAGGTAGGTTGATCACGAATCCTTTTAGTGCAATACTTGTGCCGCTGCTTTGTGCAATATATAAAAGACATCTACAGTAGGGTTTTAGCCAACATGGAATACCATGATTGTCAGGATTTAATACACTGGAATGATTTTGGACAATATACTAACTTTCAAGTACTTTGTTGGGAGTATCCAATTGTGGTATCTTGGTAGGTTAAAATTTTTTTTTTTTAAAACAGACAAAGAAAGCTGTCATGCCTTCGCCCGTATGACAGAAATATACAGAATTGCACTTACAACAATGCAACATCAACAATCACGGTCATATAGTGCTTGGAGACGTTTTCTCCTCTCAAGTGAACATTGTTCCAGTAGGAAAAGAAGGCAACTCAGCAGCCAGTTAGGGCATTCATCGTTAAAAGGACATCAAGAAGCTGAGATAGTGCAATGATGAAAGCCTGGTGGGCTGAAATGTCTCCTTCCCTTTTGCTTTGTCCTCACTTTTTAGTTTTTTTGTTCCAATTTGAATTTAAAGAAGCTATTTTTACCATCTCTTTTGTGGAGGCTTTTTGAGGCTTGATACTAGCTGGCGCGTTGCTCTTTTTCCTCTTTGATGTTGTTTGTGAACCGAAGCACCCTAATCACAGGTGGAACCTCGGACGGTTTAAGAGCCCACTGCGCCTGACTAACAGACTGAAAGTGACTGGCAAATGGGACAGAGGGCAGTAATGGACCCTGGGGATGAGGTGAAAGGTTGCGGTATTGTTAATGACAAATCATTGTGATATAAATAGACTGGGATGTTCTCTGCAGAGTGCGGGCAGATTCAGATGGTTGTTTGGGAGAACAGCTCCACCTGGTGGCCTCTTGGTATGTTAACACACTAAAAGCTCACCCTGAAGCATTTTCATCACTGGATTCTTTTCAACGTTACTCTTCTTCAGTTACTCAGCTCTACCTGGACTCTCATGACACAGCAAACCCCACTCATCTGGCAGGTTAAAAAAAACAACACTGAGACACAACCTTTTTGCTCACACTGTCGATCTGGATACAACTGGCATGGCTCCGCTGCACAACCTTATTCAAACTTAGCTATTAACTATTTGTAATCTGCTTTAGTGGCTAAGTGACAGGGTTAATCTGCAAAGGGTGTTATCCCATTATTGTGTTTATAATGTGCAATGTCATTTGAGAAATGAAAGTAGAGTCAGTATATTTAGGAGGAAATTAAATGATATACTATATATGTATATATAAACTATATACCAAATTCTTTTTTTGGGCATTTGCACCTCTATTTGAAAGTGGACCGAATAAGAATGGGGAAGAGAGAGAGAGGGGTGTGGCATGGAACAAAGGTCCCAAGGCCAGATTTGAACCCCTTAAGCCAATATGGAATATGCTGTAACCACTCGGCTACCAAGGCACTCCGAGTCATTCAGTGATTATATTTGATGGCCATTTCCTGAGCTGTTATAAATCAAACTGTCCTGCATGCGGCCTTAAATTGACACTTTAATCGTTTGTGCGTCCCCTAAAAAGAGGAGCCAATGAATCATTAATTGACTTCTAGATGTAATCCGTCACAGTGAGTGGAAGCTGGGTTGGCATGAAAGGTGAATCAATTCATCTTAGACTGAGGAATCGGGGGTTTGTGTGTGGGGGTACATTCACATACGGTACCTTCATCCCAGGGTCTGCTTATTTTCAATTGAATCAGTTCAGGGATTATCCAAAAATGTCACTTACACCCAAGCTCAAATGTTAATAGGACTGGTGGCTCTGAGTTACAGTTTCAGTGTCTAATGTTTTTTTTTTTTGGACTCAATGTGTTCGGGGGGTATGCAAGTTCAACAAATCAACGTTCTTGCAGCTCTAACACTGTATACTGATGACACTAGACGTTATCATCGAAAAAACGTTTTCTCAGGAACGAGTTTAGAACCTATAATTAAAAAATGTTAATTGTCTACTTTTTGCATGCAACAGGCAGAAATGTGTCTTTGGTTGTGTGCAAAATCTGCTATAAAAAAACATCATATCACAGCCAGCCAGGACACATCAAAACACATTTACACACAATATAAGCTACATTAGGAGAACCATGTACTCGATGGGGATGACTCAAGATGAAGTAAATACATATAAAGCGTTGTGTGCTGAGGTAGCAAGCAGGCTTCAAGAGACAAAGGATTTTTGCACATGGGACTCTGTACCTTGGCCCTGAGGGCAGTGGGTGAAAGCGGTGATTTAAGGGATTGCTGTGGTCTTCTAAGATTTTCACTTTCACTGCTATTGTTTGCTGGAGGCCACACATAGACATCACTACTTTCTATTCTGGTTCATATCCAAGTGAGACTCGAATTTGAAAGTTTAAAAACATAAACTTGTGTTGATTTGATCTCTTTCACTCTGCCCTATCTAAGGTCTACTTCTGTTTCAATGTTGTTTTTTTTCTGCAAATATTTTATCATACAGTACACTTTTACCCACCAGATTTCTCTGAGTGAGAATAACATTTCTGGAAGTTTATTAGCTGTAAATGATTGACTACATAGATCAAACTGGGTAAGTAACTAAAGTTGGTTTCTTCGGTCCTTGAAACTTGTCTGGATCTAATTCATTACGATGATTACATTACGATTATTTTGTCAGACTTCTGTTGTTGTTGCCTTTTGAAACAAACTCTAATCAAGTAGAGTAGGGTAAATCCCAAATTAGCATCCACCTAATTCATTTTGCTAAACTACAGATCAGTTTTCACAAATGATTTGAAATTTAAACGTATCGTCTGTCTGTTGTCTTCTTTCCCAGAGATGAGTTGCGTCTGGGCCCCAGTCAGCCTGGCGGCTCTTACAAATGTGGCCCCGTCAGTAACGGCACTGTGGGCAGCAGAGCCACCCTCATTGAACCGGAGCGGCTGAAGGACTTTGGTGAGGAGGAGCTTCTCAATGGGGATGTGAAGGTCTATGACACCAAGGTGGTGGGGGGTCCTGAGATCAAGCTCATGGACCCCCCCAAAACCAGACGCCTCAGCGAGTTCCGGAACGTCCACAGGCCTCTTGTGCAGTTTCTCCGCTTTGAGGACATCAGCGCAGCGGCCTTCAGGATCCAGACAGTGATACAGAAGACACCCTGCACGGTATACGCTAGCAGAGCATGACCTTACGTAGTTTGAAGCTATGTGGTGGGAAAGAAAGTGACGGGTCCAAAAATGTTTGAATGTCTCAGCAACCCAGAAACAGTGTAAAAGTAAGGACTAAAAGGAATGAACAAACAAGGCTAAATTCATTTCGCCATTTCCTTGGCCACAGGGTAGAATAATTGAAGTGATAGTTTTTGACCGACTGTAAAGATCAGATCACTTATAAAGATAAACATAGAGCTGCTCTTACAGTAACATGCTGCTTCTTTTGTGTGTGTGCAGTACTCCAGACTGTCCAAACAGTACGGGATGGAGATCTACCTGAAGAAGGAACACCTGCACTACACAGGCTCTGTGAAGGAGAGAGGAGTCCTGTACCTGCTCACCTCCCTCACACAGGTGAGAGAGAGACAGAGAGAGAGAGAGAGAGAGAGAGAGAGAGAGAGAGAGAGAGAGAGAGAGAGAGAGAGAGAGAGGATGATCCCTTCCTGTGTGTGAGGTCACAGCTAGGGTGATTCACTACGGTATGTGTGTGTTCGTGCAGAAACACGTGTTAACTGACCATTACTGAAATGTAGGGTTAAAAATAGTCTGAGTGCAGCTTTAATTGGCAGGGGCTTGGCAATGTGTTCCTTTTCAGGCGTATACTGTACGTCTATGAGCAATTTGAGTCTGATTTCCCTTTTGAATTTCAATCATTGTCAGCAGTATGACTTGGAGCTTTGCTTCTGGGTTTCTTAGGTGTAGGCTATTTTAAGTTTCTGGCAAGGACAAGGGGTGATGGATTGAGAAGACAGAGATCTTCTTTGTGACAGGAAGCATCAGGGATTATGGGTATTGTGTTCTAGGTTTTGAGAAACGCTGGCTTAGGAAAGAGGCAATACGACATGGAAGACCTCATTTGGTTGCAAGTTTTCAAGTTGATGATGGTTTTGTTGTGTACAGTATACAGTATATATGCTTTATGTAGCACATTTAAAACCAGAAATCAACCTACACACTGAAATATTTTGTATTATGCTTCAGCATAATACAAAATATTTCAGCCTTTTAAAAGAAATAGTTTGCCATTTTTGGAAATATGCGCATTCCCTTTCTGGTGGAGACTTAGATGAGAATATTGATACAATTCTCATATCTGTTGATTAAATATAAGGTTAGCGTAATTTAGCATAAAGACTTGAATCAGGGGAAAATAGCTAGCCTAGCTCTGATCAAAGGTACCAAAATCCACCTACCAGTACCTCTAAAGATCACTAATTTACGTTATATCTTTGTTTTTGTAATCCAAAAATATAAAAAAACGACAATTTGCTAAGAAATAATCCCGCATATTACCCCCAGTAAAAGAGCATTTTGACTGATTTTGACATTTCAGTATACACTGTAGAGGATTCTTCATTGACTTCCACCAAATCTATTGGTGTTGGCTGTGTGTACATATTCATTATGTGAATATATGCTCAGCGTGTGTTTTCGTCCCTCCAGGCGCAGCAGAGGAAGGGAGTGATCGTGGCTACTGACTGTAACTTCTCCATGGCCGTGGCTCACCATGCAGTGGAGCTGAAGATCCCGGTGTTCGTCATCATGCCGTCATGCTGCTCCTCGCCTCGCCTCCGGATCTACAGAGACTACGGCGCTATGGTCATCTCCTACGGCAGCACCAGCCGCGACTCCCAGGACCACGCCTGCCATCTGGCCACAGAGAACGGATACCTCTACCTGGAAGAGTCAGTCCCACTCACACTTACTCTAACATTTCACTGTAGCGTTGACATTCTCAACTAACGACGGCTCTGCTCCCAGCCAATCCAGTGAGCCAGTATGCACCAGACTCTATATATAGCTGTTAATGTTATTAATTACACCTGTGATTTTCATACATTACACGTCATTTAGCTGACGCTTTTATCCAAAGCGACTTACAATGGCTATATATCAGAGGTCACACGCCTCTGGAGCAACTAGAGGTTAAGTGTCTTGCTCAGGAACACATTGGTTGATTTATCGCAGTGGGGGTTTCTGGACTAGGCTCACTTCCTTTAGCCTCGTGAGACCGTCCTGATCTCGCGAGCTCCAGTTTTCCACTCGCAGATCAGTCTGGCATCTTGAGATGGAGAAGATTTGGAGCCGTTCGCCAAACGACCGACCAACCAGTTGGTTTTGAGGCGGGTTTAGGTGTGACGCAACGAGAAGCGACTGTTAGTCTAGACAACATGGCAGCTTCCACGGATGAGATGAGCGTAGCGATCGCGCAAGTTTTATCCGAATTAGGAAGTATTCCTTCATTGAAAGAAGAGCAAAAAAACGGCACTGGAGGCTTTTCTCGGAGGAAAAGATGTTTTTGCTCTTCTCCCGACTGGTTTCGGCAAGAGTTTGATCTGATTGGTTGATTTGGCCCGTCTATCATCAACATAGGTGCTGATAGACAGATGGTTTATCCAATCAGCTAAGCAGTATTTTTGCCCCTTCCCAAAAGTTCTCCAACGGAAAGTTCCCAGATGGATATGCCGAGCAAATCCATCTGGCGGAGTCAGGTTACACTTCCTTGAGATGCGTGGCGGAAGTAGAGTCAAAACTCCAGCAACACTTGCAGTATTAAAGACACACTTTATTGTGAGACCGACACACTGGCCACGACCTGAAACAAGTTGGTCACACAAGGTTTAGACCTTTTCTCGCATATCAAAATTCCTGCGATGAATATCTGTTCTGTTGTTACAGCTGGAGAGTTACTGCAAACTGCAGGCCGTGGTCAGTGGAAGGCATTTTGTGTGTTTGGGAAGGGGAACTCCACCCATATTACACATTCAAGTTGGTTAACTGGTCTTGGAGAGTACCAGAGCATATGTGGAAAACAAAGTTGTATCAAGCATTTTGTGTCTCCAGAGGGAGCTGGGCAAAATTAGATACATAGCCTCAAATGATGTCACGCGAGTCAGCGTTTGAAAATGAAAAGAAATCTTGCAGGCTGGAGTTAGAAAGAAGTGCAGCCCGCTCTTCATCTCTGCTTGTGGCTAGCAGGAGCAGCCTACCCTAACACACCCTAATCTCTGGCTGAACTGTCTGCAGTTGAGTTGCATTGTGGGTAATGTAGGAGCCAGGTTTTGACATAAAGAAAACATTTTCTTTTATCTGATGAAACAAAGTCTGCTATTTTTGTGCACAGTGCAGATCAACTGGAGAGGTGAAGATGAGAAGGGTATAACAAAGGACACCTATGAAGTCAGCTGATCATTTTCACCTGATTCATTCTTTTTCCTTCTCTCTCTGTTTTCTGATGTTCAGAGATGAAAGTGCAGCGTATCTGGCAGGTATGGGCACAGTTGGCATGGAGATCTATGAGCAAGTGTCCAAACTGGATGCAGTGGTTGTTCCTGCAGCTGGACAGTATGGTCTACTGGCTGGCACAGCTGCAGCCATCAAACACCTCAACTCACGAGTTCTCGTCATAGTAAGTAATCGCTCAGAAATGAGATTTCTATAAATATCTGTTTAACCATAGCACCTATAACGTATAGGATGAGTTGCCTCTATCTCACACCAGTGGTGTTTAGTGCTGTTTCTTAAAATGAGGTCACATTTCCCATACAGCCTCAGGCTACTTCTTATTGCAAAGATGAGTCTCCTCCTACATCTCTCTAGTGTTTTGTTTTTTTCCATTCCATTTGGATTTCCGTCCTAACTAGATAAATGTATTTAAAGTGTTTCCATTGTTCCACTATCTGCCCACAGCTGAAACTCTGGCAGCTTTAGCTCTGTTTATACTGGAGGAACACAACAGGCTTTTTTGAAATCATACAGAAATGGCCCTATTATGTATGAGGAAGCAATCAGTCAAGTTCACTGTCATGTTTATCCCAGTTGTGAACATTATAAAATGCAACACAGAGGCTGATTAGGCTACCTGCCGAGATGGTCCTGTTTTCATACAGTAATCATACAATTTCTTCACATTTTATTAATGTATAGTATTGAAGACGGTCTTATATTACATCTGTGATCGAAGATGTAGCGCATGTAATTACAGTGGGCAGAATGCTTGCATGAGCAATTTTATTTTGAAATGAAGTCTGCCTGAGTAGCAACGTGTCTGCATTACATGTTCTAGGTGAATATGAAGAAAAAAGGTCTTGCATTTAATGTCCTGGATTCTGCTTGTATCATAAAAGAGAACATGTAGATTAGGGAGAATAGGCGTAATTTTTAACCACACTAGCGCCTCTATAGATGGCATTTTGTTGTTGGTTGGTCGGTAGATTCACCACTTTGGTCCGGACTTAAATATCTTAAAGGTCCAGTGTGTAACATGTTTAGTTGTTCATTATCAAAATCTGTGTTGCCCGTTCACAAACTTCCACCATCAATTCCAAGTATTCCTTTTGGCTTGAAATTTTACATTTGCATTCGCATGAACTGGGCCAGACGCTCCATATTCATGCACCATCTTGAAATACGTTAGCCGGTAAGGGACATACAGGACATGCTGCTCCGCCTTTCGCGCCATGATAAACTCACAGGTGCTGCTAATGCTGCTAATGGGTATCGTAGCTTCCTGGCCCCGGCAAGTTTGAAGAAGGAAACATGGAGGACCACACGTATTCAAAATCCAAATTTCAGGAACAGGAGTCTTCTTCTTCGCCCCGAAAAAGAAAAAGGATATTGAAAAGAGCAAAAGACCGGCTTTTTGAAGCGTGAAGGCTACCGTAGCTGTAATACGTACTTTGAACTGCGTGGTGCGAGAGAGTTGATTGCGATATATGATCTCAACGCTAGATTGGGAGAAATTCCCACACGTTGGACTTTTAACAACCGTTTGATGGATTGCTATGAAATTAGGTACAGACATTCATGTCCCTCTCAGGATAATTTTTTATAACTTTGGTGATCCTTTACTTTTTCATCTAGTGCCACCATCAGGTCAAAATGTAATTTTGTCCAATACTTTGGTTTATGACAAAATACCTGCAAATCTAAAAGCCTCAGCTGTACTTGGTGTTTGGTGCTTATTAGCAAATGTTAGCATGCTAACATGTTACACCAAAATGGTGACCGTGGTAAACATACTGTGCCTGCTAAACATCAGTGTGTTGGCATTGAAATTGTTAGCATTTAGCTCAAAGCACCGTTGTGTCTAAACAAGCCTCACAGAGGCTGTAGACTCTTGTTTATAAATGTGGTAGTATGGTGAAACTACATGGACTTTCTCCAACAGGGAGTTGAACCAGAAGGTTTCCCTCTGCTGCTACAATCTCTGAAAACTGACAGTCCAATCAAAGACCTGCACAGCAACCCCAATAAGAAACTCTATGGAGGTAAGCTCAGTTCAAAAGTTATTAGTCGGTTCTGGTTCCAGACATGTAGTACAGAACTGTCACATGAACGTTGCATGAACGTCATTAGTATCTGCACATATGGCTTCGTGATTTCTCTCCAGCAGTAACTGATCGTATGTTGATCTTCTGTCTCTTCTCAGATCTTATGGAGCGCTCCCTGGGTGCTGACACCTTCCAGCTGGCAAAGAAATTTGTAGATAAAGTCATCACTGTCAGGTACCGCATCTCCACAGCACTTTGAAAGGTTTTACTATCTAGTGTGTAAAAAATATGGCCTGATAAAATGCTGATTATGCTTCACTGTTATAAGCCATCTTTTGACTGCTGAAATTTTGACTAAATCTTCTCACATCAAACCTCATTTTAAAAAGTAACGGACTGTGGGAATGCTCTCTTGTTTACTAATTGTGATATGTGAAAGGCTGCTGTCCCTTTTTTTTTTGCTTTCTTTGCCTCTGCTAACACAGTGAGGAGAACTCTCTGGTGGCGATGCTGCGGTTTCAGGAGTTTGAACGCTCCACTGTTGACACAGAGGGAGCCATGGGACTGGCTGCCATCTTGGCTGGACAGCTACCGGAACTGAAAGGCAAAAAGTGGGTCAGACTTGTTAGTATTATTGAACCTGACTGAGCCCTTTTGGGAAATGCTGTGACAGAAGTCAGGAACAGACAGCAGCATTCATGTATTGCTTTTAATAGGTGAATATCTCATAACTAAAGCACTCCTCTTCATGTTTATACAGTAGAAGGACCATGTGTGTAGTTTTTTTTCTTTTTTTTTATTATGTAAAAGCCTTTGTATCATATTAAATATAGTCCTAACTGTGAGGGCTGAGACATTTTTCTTCATGCCTGAGAAGCCGACATGTTGGCAATACAGCAATGTCAGCAGAGCTAATCCCTTTGGCTGCAGATTAAACAAGACTTCCTCTGTGTGTGGTTGTGTGTGTGTGTGTGTGTGTGTGTGTCTGTGTGCGTGTGTGTGTGTATGTGTGTGTCTGCTGTAGGGTCGCTGTAGTGGTGAGCAGCGCTAACATGGAGCTGGAGCTGATGAGGCAGTGTGTGGACCGGGCCCTGGTGCTGGACGATCGGGTCAGTAAGTTCTCTGTGAAGCTGGGAGAATGGCCAGGAGACATGGCTAAGCTGCTGGACGTCCTGTCCAGAGAGGACGTCAGGTAGGGTCAACACTTCATGCTAAGGTCCATTCTGTTTTAATGTTTAATGTCCCCTTGATGTTACCCTTAATTCTTTGCTTTCTCTTTGTTTTTTGTCCTCCCAGGTTGTTGGACGTCTGCCATCGGAGACAAAGTGACAAGTCAGACCTCTTCAAGGCAAAGGTAGGCGACTAATCTCTCTTCTTCACCTCATTCTTTTCCCTCCTCCTCTTCAATCCACTCTTCTTTTTCTGTCATTTCCATTGGAACTTATGGCTTTGAGTTGGCAGGACAAAATTGTGTGACTCAGAGGGCCAAAAATACAAATCAAGTGAAATATAAAGATATCTATGCTGTTTTTTGTAGAATATGTATGCGGCAGGGGCGATTCCAGGGCTGGGATAATTGGCAGAACAGGCAGCCAAGCAAATGGAAATCACAATTGAGAGGAGAGGTAGAAGAGCTGCATTGCCTATAGTGAGGTCATCTCGGTCTAATGTGAGACTACATTGCAAAAATATCACCATGCATTCATAACCTCGTGATTCAGTGAGAGTGAGCCCAAAACATCGGAAAGTATGTTTTTGTGACATTTCTTTATTTACATTTTGTCAAATAGAAAAATCAATAGCAAACGTCGGTCTCTTCGGCTGTGAACCGCTCCTGGCGTGCGCACCCATGGAGGTATTAAGAACGTGCACCTAGCAAATCCTCCATTATAATAGCAATCCGCCATGGAATAAGCGTGCCTGCTTTTAAAGGGAATGTGAGAAAACGATCTGATTGGTTTATTGCACGTTACGCCCAAACCACACCTATGAGTAATGTAGCTACTTCAGACCAACCCATTTTAGATTTGCGTTGGGAGCAAGAATCATTTATCCCGCCGGTATAATAGCAACAGCGCCCGAGATCCGCCCACAAAGCTACTTGCGTTTGATACTGGCGTTTCAGATCGTTAAAATAGGGCCCATAATGTGGAAAAAACATGGACGCTTCAAAGAACAAGTGTTGTATTGTATTGCTCAGAGTAGGGCTGGACGATTAATCGAAAATGTATTGACATCAAAATTCTGAAGCTGTTATCGACGTATTTATCCCATGACGATAATTTTGATAATTGATCCCTGTTCATAGGCCTACTTTCTCCTTAAAAACATTCCACCGCATGTGTAGTCACGTGACTTCGCCCGGACCAGTCAGCCAAATGGAAAGCATAATAGAGGATAACTCAAACACCGAGTCCAAGTCAACTGAGCAACAAAAAAAACGCAGTGTCCGTCGTCTGGAAACATTTAGAACGTGATTAATTATCGTTCATTTCTTGTTATTGAGGTAGAATGTGCAATTAATCGTGATTTTGATTTTAGGTCATATCGTGCAGCCCTAGCTCAGAGCATTTAAACAACAAGTTGACAGCTGTTTCCAGTATTTATTTCCAGTTTGAAGCTTTATATTAGTGATTTTGTCCCAGTACATTCCCCTAAAACCACAAAAATATTGCCTTAACTGACCTGTTATCGGGGTTAATGCTAATAAATAACTTTTCTAATGTAGTTCACTCTACGTGGATAGCAACTAATGGTTTCAACCTAATACCATAATACAAATTGTGATTAATATTCAATACGTGATTTAATAAAAAAAAAAGAAAAGACTATCAACCCAACATTTACTTTCGCCCGCCATGTGACAGTTATGACGCCAACTCGACGAGTCGTTTTTACCAAAATCCTCGCCGACTTTACGTGCTGTTGGAAACTAATTTTTCTGATTATTTTGACACCATATGACCGCCGCATGAAGTTTTAGCATTAGCATTTTAGCATTGGCTGCTGTTTAGCAAAAGTTGCATAGTCTCACTATCGTATTTACCTCAGGGCGACCTCTAGCTCACCCATTAGAGTGTGCGCCCCATGTAGGCTGAGTCCTTGGCAGCGGCCCAGGTTTGAATCTGACCTGTGGCCCTTTGCTGCGTGTCGGCCCCCTTCGCTCTCCTCTTTCCTATCTTAAACCGATTACGGTTTAATCGTATTTAAACGATTTTACCGTTTAAATAAGGTAAAATAGTAAAATTGTATTTATAAACAAATGAAAAAAAAAGCTGTCACTGGACATGGATGAACTCCGCTGCAAAAGAAACATAATTCAATAATCTTCTTGAAGAAATTGTTCCGTCTTGATACAAGAGTATCTTGTCTCGTTGTGTCCTGGTTCTTCAGGATAGCCTCTGCAGTCGCACTGACAAATTGACACCGTACTGTTTATTCACCAGCCGTGTCAAAAGGTGTTGCATAATTAACCGGCGACGCGCTCACTTCTTTTATTCTAGTGTGTGTTATGTCAAAGGGCTAACTGTGTGTGTGTGTGTGTGTGTGTGTGTGTGTGTGTGTTTCGACAGGTGGAGTGTGTGGTGGAAACCAGGGATAAGACACAGAGCAATCATCTGCGCAAGACGCTGACTGAGCGCTACCCGTCTATATGCTGGCTGGACCGGTGATCACAACAACAACATGAACTAAACTAAATTAACACTAGAAAAGAAAAGACGAAATGACACATTCATAAAATGTGAGATGACGTGCACACACATCCTGTAACATACACTACTATGATATACACGGTATGAACTATGTTATAGGAATCTCATTAAGACAAGCTAACCTAAGTGTATACAGAAAAGCCTTGAGATTATGTAGCTTATGTTATGATTATGTATTACTTCTATTACTTATGCTGCTATTGTTCTTTAATCATGGCACCCCGTCATTACGGTAAAGTGGTTAGACTGCATTCAGAAGATTAATATAGTTCTAATAGTTTAATCACAGACAAGGAATCATGCACTGTAGATACAGTACAGGCTTATAGTGCTCTCTTTCTAAAGTAAGTACACACTATACAGCTCCCTAAACCACCAGCATAAAATATATGTATTTTTCAATCCAAGTTGTTTTTAAACTGTTGTATATATTTCTGTATTTATACTGTCTGAGATGCTAGAGTTAAATCCAAGTAAGTGATCTCCAAATAAAAATGGACTAATTCTATGACTTGTTCTGATGGTTTTCTGATGTTTGGGAGAAACAAAATGTACACATATTTTCAAATCTTCTCTACTTCTTTCTCTTATTGGTTGGTGTAAAAGTGAGGAAGGATGTGGAAGTAAATTGTTTTTATGCTGCCCAATGGCCAGATTAATGGCTAGAGACAGCTCTAGTGGAGACTGGGCTGTTTAAGACGGGCTAATGCTCTTATGTCCGTAAGCAGAGGACATCATGACCCTGTGCTACTGGTTCAGCCTCATTCGGACAACAGGTTTGTCAGTCTGCTTGAACACAACTTCAAATAAACGCTAATGTTACTTTGTGTCTGCTGGATGTGTTAATATCATTAACGCTCTGAGGGCTAAGCCATTCTTTTCCAATCTTTGGTTTGCCTGGATTCCTTGTGTAACAGGGGCGATTCTAGGATCAGACCTTTAGGGGGGCTCAGTCCCTAATGAGAATGTGACACGGATACAGCGCCATGCAAAAAAAAAAAAGCTAAATCAGTAATTTCATTAGCCGATAATCTCTAAACTAGCTACTGAACAACAACGTCGGATAACGTTTTTTGACACTATGATGGAACTAAACCTGACACTTTATAAGTCACAATAATAACGACAAATTTGACACAATGTTCTAACATTCAGCAATTTTAGTTGCTTACGTTTCAATGTGGGTTCTAATCTGCGCCATGAAATTACCAACTTCTTCTCTGGGGACTACCGACGTTAAACTTCACAACCGCACTCCTGCTCTCCCTCTGACAGATTAGATAGAGACTCAGCCAAAGGCGGGAGTCTGGCACCATAACCTCCAAATGGCCATCGCTACGTTTCTGTTAACCCTTTCCTTGACTGGGTTACAGGTGCGTAGCATCTGCGACAGCGACACAGGATATTAAACCTGTTTCAAACCATTTGAACCTGTAATTGTTTGTCCTCTGTCACTAACAGACAAGTTCGCAAACTCTCACTTGAAGCACTAAAATTGATTTTTGTTTAGTTTTTAGTTTGAGCCCCCCTAAAAAGGGTCTAAAATCACCAATGTTATTGGTTATGTTATGCGGTTGCAACAAGAACAACCTGGGCTATCGGGATATGTATGCTGCAGGGATGTCACATGAATGTATAAATTGTTATATGACTAGAAATAAAAAAAACTAAACAGAAATTGAATCTCACAGAAACGTATTGAAATCACATAGATAACAATAATGAGGAAGATCTTTGGCTTTTGAAAATTGTTCTCTGCGTCTTGGCAATCAGAGGACACACTGCACCTAACACAAACATAAAACAATGTAGGTTTTTCTTCCCATAAAAGTCCATACGCTTTTATCCTGTGCCATAGCTGTGCCATCTCCAAGGCATTTTCTTTCTGCTACTGTATGAGACATTAGGAGGCCACAATCATACTCATTTAGACATCCAGGGCTGCCTGAATGACTTGCAGTTCTGCCTGCAATACACACACTACACTACATACAAGGCCCTCCTGCTTGTATAAGGTTTGGGATATCTATTTTGTGAGCGAGCCTTTCGCCTGACATCATTTCGTATCTTTTTTTGGTTCATTGTTTCATTTTAGGTACATGTAGCAGCCATCTATGGTAGCAGTAAGGGAAGTGGCAGCGTATGCCCTATTGCAGTTGCCGCTGCCTTAAAACACCAAAGAAGAAGAAGATAGTCAGAAAGACAGCATCTGATTGGTCGACACACTCTGCTGAATTCAGGAAGTAACTATGTCAGGTGCTAACTTACATCCAATTGTGCCATCAGTAAATTGATACCTTTTCATACAAAAAGAGGACTAAATAACCGTTCAGTTGTGGATTTATCGTTCTGGAATTATTGTGCAAAGTTCCAAGCCGGAATTCCTTACAATCACACAAAAGCTCTCTTTGGAAAGGCTCAGATGTTAGCCTTCATGCTAAACAAACAGAATGATGCTACCTTGAAGTGATGTAGAGATATCGGAGATTACCTTTCTGTGATTTATGGATTTATCATTATGGATTTATTGTACAAAGACACTGTAATTCCATGCTGGATGAAGACATTTCTAAAAGGCCTACGATTGCATGCAAGACCCGGCTGAAACGGCACATATCTCTTCTAAACAAAAAAGGAAATGTCTGCACTGTATTTATCTGGAGATATCGAATGTGACGTAAAACGTGTCATTTGTTGTCACCGTTGACATCGTCGAACTCAGGGTTTTAAAAGGACCAGTGTGTAGGATTTAGGGATTTGGCAGAAATTTAATATAATATTCACAATTCATGTTTTCATTAGTATATAATCACCTGGAACTAAGAATCACCAGCAGAGAAGTCTTAACAGTTAGCTAAAATTAATTTGTAAATGCTTAAAAGTAGGTAAAAAATAATATACAGTTCAAATAGTTAGCTAACTAAAAGTAACTGATCGTTTAAATAGCTAAATGCCTAGCAAATTGCCACAAGTAGTACAAATGCAGACTTGACCATAAACATTGAAAGTTTAATTGTATAACAAAAATATAAAATTGTATCAAGGGGTGTAAGAAAAAATCGATACACTTGAGTATCGCGATTTTTTATTTAGCAATACTGTATCAATTTTCAAAAAGGCAATATCGATATCGAAAAAAAAAAAACACAATCCCAAACTGGCAGTTTGTTTTCTGTGTACTCAATTGTTTACCTAAAGTAAACTTCTTTGACTTTTATGAACATCGTGTCTTTTTTTTAAATATTTAGATTAGTTTTTCTAAAATTATACTTAAAAAAAAATCCCAATGGGGGGTTGGAGTGGGTGATTGTTCTTGTTCAAGTGTGTTAGTCTGTTCTGAATGTTTAAAACGAAAAAATTATAAAATAATTGATCTTAAAATTTTAAATTTCTTTTAAATCCCAATATATCGCCTTACGCACAGAATCGACATATATTGCAATATATTGAATCGTGACCCATGTATCGTGATATGCATTGTATCACCAGATTCTTGCCAATACACAGCCCTACTATCAACAAATATTGTAAAAATGGTGTTGAATATGATAAATTGGAACACATGAAGGTATACCTGAGTTCATTTGATAAGGGTGTGAGAAAAGGTTAGGAACCAGTGCTTTAGGTGATCCTCTGACTATGCTGCCGGTGCCACCATGTGGTTGACATTTGTGGTTTGGATTGAAGTATTTTAACTACTGGATGGATTGCTATGGAATCAGGTACACATAGCCTATTCATGTTCCCCTCGGGGTGAATTGTAATCACCTTGGTGATGCCTTAACTTTTAATCTGGCACCACCAAATTCTTTAATTTAAACCAAATACCTGCAAGACTAATGACATAACAAACTGCCTCAGCTGTACTTTGTTTCCAGAGCTAAGTTGCAAACGTTAGCATACGAATATGCTAAACTAAAACATTGAAGTGAACATGGAAAACATGATTTGTGTCTATTCTACTGTCTACTTTATTCCCTTATAATGCCCATATTTAATGCTGTGTTTTTTAAACTGTATCCTTTCACTGCTATAGTTTTTATATTACTATGTCTACATTATTCTCTTATATTTTCTATTTTTAATGCTGGTCTCTAGACTTTATCCATGCACTATTGGACTTATTTGCACTACCACCATGACACCCACTCTCATAGAGCACCTTACCATGCATACTGAATCAGAGGGTCGGTCCCTGCCCTGTCACTGCAAGCGTCTCATGCTTATACATCCCTTAGTACATTCGTGTGGATTTTTTTATGTAGTATCTTTTCTTTTATTGTCCATATTATTCATTTGGATTTGTCATTTTATCATCCTGTTTATGATGTATGTTGTGTGTGGGGTCTTTAAGCTACTGGGACCTTGAATTTCCCCTTGGGGATCAATAAAGTATCTATGTATCTACATTATACCTGCTGAACATCAGCATGTTAGCATACGAACTGTTTGCATTCTGACGTTAGCGTTTAGCTTTTGACTTCATTTTGTTTTTTTACATGTGTTTTGAGTGAATTCTTCAGTAAAATTCATTCAAATATATAGATAGAAATATATAGATTTTAAGAGGAGTAAAAATGACGCATCGGAACACATTTAATGCAGTTTGTAAGTCACTCTTTATTTTTGCAGCATCAACATTAAGAACTTCCAGTCTGTAGTTTACTTGAATATGAAAGGCAAATGTGAATTTGAAAAGCATACAGAATCTCTCTTTATGTTTATCCTGGGGAACTTTTGGGGCCGACGGCAGCGTACCATCTGCAGCCAACCTGTCTTCATCACAGCAGCTGAGAAAATATCCATCCGACAGTCACCACCCAGGCTGAATGTAAACATCATTAGAGTACAAAATCATTTCATTTAAAAAGAGTCCCCTTGTATTGCACTAAATATTCAGCACCGAGGCAGACTGATACTGAGAACTCTGGTCCTTTAAAAAATTAATTCATGTTAATTATTAACGTGTTAATATCATTATCAATAAAAACGTCTATGGTTTATGAATAGAAAATCTATAGAATGAAATGGAAATGTATGTCCATCATAGGAAACAGAAAGTAGTGTAAACTAAGTAAGAAAAAAAAGTGCGTCTATAAAAGATATGTCTTCACATCCAAACTTTAATGTTAAAAGAACCAGTAGAACAGAAAAGGCTCAGATGTCTTCCTCCACTTGCCCCTCAGCAGGATTCCATATCAAAGTCAAAGACAGTGGAAGAAGAAGAAGAAGAAAAAGAAGAAGAGGCACAAAGGAAGCGATTGATTTTTCTGGATTCAGCTTATGCAGTGTTGTTGTTGTGCGCTTCGTCAGTGCTGTTTGGGACGCTCGGGGTCGTACTTGAGGAGCATGCCGAGGGAGGCGAAGCCAAACAGAAAGGTCTGGACGAACCACAGGCAGCGAGCAGCCGGGCTGGTGATGCCTTTGTTGCTGCAGGGGCACAGGGAACAAACGATGAACTCAAATCCAGCTAGGACCGGTTTCATTGTGTCCAAATTCTAGCCGTGGTTGCTCATCCCCAAGGCCCTTCATTTAGAATCAGTGGCCACTAAAACCTTAAAAACCTCAAATAGACAAATTGGTCAATAAGTGAAAAAAAAAAATAATAGCATTACTTAAATAAAATGTGAGGAACACTGGTCATTTATGCTTATCTGAGGTGTTTATAATATACGTTTGGTTTCAAAAGAGTCTTATGGTAAGTGTTGGGTTATATTTCCTCTCTACAGTATATGATAACAATACACAATGAAAATTGGGCAAATGTCATTCAAAAAAACGGCTATTGTTAAAAATAATAATGTCCCTGATGACAAAATGAAGCATGAAGTAAGAAAAGGTAGCTTTTGGATTTTTTATTTTTATTTGTATTGACCCGGATTCCCACACCTTCTTAAACATCACATTCAAGGCCTTATCAATTACTTTCCAGGCCCATTACCCTCAAATTTAAAAGCCCCAACGCGGCATAGTTTGAGACATGGATCATGGTTAATTACTGAGAATCTTCATAATGAGAATAAGCAGGCTTTACACGAGCTCACACACAATTAAAAAGGAATGAGAGGCCGGAATGTGTGAACACTGTTACAGTGATGGCCGACTGTGTGGTCTCTTGCCTTCTCTAACACAGCACAGCAAAACAGTATATAGCCTATTTACTAATACCTTAATTAAAAAAAATAAAAACACAAAATAAATAAATTCAAGCACTTTCAATGACCCATGTCTATTTGTCTATTTTCATTTTAAGGCCTTGATTCTTTCCCTCATATTCACAAACTTTGAGGGATTTCAAGGACCCGTGAGCACCATAAGTGACATATAGGGCCCTATGTTACACCCGGCGCAGCGCAAAGCCTGACACAAGTGTCTTAGCTATTTTAAGACCGTCCAGCGACCACGTCGTTTAAATAGCAAATGCACCTGCGCCCATCTGCGCGGCCATGGGCGTGCTGGTCTTACAGGGAGGGGTGTTCAGGTGCATTCCGGGCGTATTGCTATCTTGAGGCAGCGGGAAGTGATCGCGCCATTGACCAACAAAAACCTGGTCTAAAGTCAATAACGCAGCATTTCATTGTTAATTTAACAGCGCATTAGTAAAATGTGCCTAGGTTTATGCACAGCGCCGTGCGTAACATTTTACTCGTACACACACACACACACACACACGCACACACACACACACACACACACACACACACACACACACACACACAAACACATAACACACACACACACACACACGCACTCCCACACACAAACATGCAAAAGATTACAAATAAAAATATTAGGGGAGTAAGCATGAGGGTCCGCGTGTAATGGCAATGAGTCTGTTACCTTATTTGACAGAAATCTATGCATTTTCATGTTATTTCTGACAATTTGATTAACCAAAATGGATATTATGCTTGAGCAAATAAAAACCCCAATTAACAAAACTGGTTTAAAAAAAAGTGATATTAATATTTAAATAAATCACCGGGAGAGTCTGGTACAGCCCGACTCTGGAGATAAAACTGAGATTAGCTCTCATATTCAAGTTTATGTTCTGCTTGTTCAACGGTTGTTTGGTAAATTGCTCTTAAACACATTTGGAGAGGATGTGAATTGCCATTTTTATGGTGCATTGTATGAACCTTTGATGTACTTGGGAGAAGCCAAAGACAAGTTTCCACTGGAGATGGACAATAAAGTCAATCAAAACAGAAGTTGAGGGAAAACAAGTTTGTAAAAATGGGATAACATCACCATCTAGTGGACAATCAGTTTCTTGTCATTCTTACCCGCATACCCTCAATGCAACAAGAGCCTCAAAAACATGGATAGCGAAGGCAGCCCACCACCTGTAACAGAAAGAAATGTCTAATACTTAATAAAACGTAAAATACTCTTTTCTCGATAAATAATTACAGCCTTCTAAATTCAGTGTCTGAGAATTATAATATAATAAATATAATTCATGTTTTTGTGTACGTTTTTTCCTAATGCAAAGTTGAGTTAACACCCAGCTGCCACTGCATCACTGAGAGCTGAAGAAACAGATTAACCACTTCACAAATATCAAACCAGCAAACACTAAATGGTGCACTCAGGCTTAACGGCTGTCTTGTAGGTCCCATGACTGAAACAACAACAAAACATGATCTTTTAAATGCGGTCTTAATACTCTGCTGGTGCTACAGCAGTCATGGGACTTAAACAACTAATTAGCAGAGTGCTCTACCAGTGGAAGGGGTGGGAACGATCTGTAAATAAAAGGGGGGGAGGGGGGGACACTAAGTTGATTAAACAGTTTATTTCAGCCCTGTGAGGGTACTTTGCACATCATTTGATTGGCAATGATGCAGCTCTGGTGCTTTCCTTTCATTCTAATGAGGCAAAATCTCAGCACATTTATTGGAGCATGTGAGAACTGTCAAAGCTGAAGGTGTCATTCAATTTCAGTGTATGTCCTGTTTCCTCTAAAGCAGAGCTGAAGATCTTTGCCTTAATTTCTAGCATTTTACACGGGCTCGAGCCGGGCTTGTGCTCCAGGTTGCGCGGTAAATGAGCGGTCAGGTGATGCGTTTTGATTGGCGTGAAAATGGATGCTGAGGAGGTGAAACGGAGGCTGGCCTCTGGAGGACTTATTTTATTTCTTAGTTCCAACTTCCAAGTGGCCGATAGCCATAGTTAGTCATGAATAAATGATGTAAAAAAATGTATAAATGACTCATTCTTGACAAAAGGCAAAAGAGCTGTGTGCGTGCTCACATTTGGATAATGTCGGCTGTAAATTGGTTCGGGCTTTTTAAAAAGCAAAATGTACTTGTCAGGCCGAATTCTGTCGGGCTCGGGCCTTGTCTGGCCTAACTTTTAAGGCCCGATTACAGCTCTACTCTAAAAGCTGCCTACACAT
This sequence comes from Perca fluviatilis, assembly GCF_010015445.1. Lineage (NCBI taxonomy): Eukaryota > Metazoa > Chordata > Actinopteri > Perciformes > Percidae > Perca > Perca fluviatilis. The sequence continues at coordinate 26,731,973 of NC_053130.1, read as the reverse complement.
AAGAGACTTGCTCTCTGCGCACCGCTAGGTAGGGCGCAGAGCAAAGCGCAGAGAGCAGGGCGCAGCGCAGGTATTCGACATCAAGGGTGGAAAGGAAGCCAGTTGCCGTTGCTAGGTAACGACATGCTGTCATCTCATTGGTTGCACTCTTGAAGGGTCAGCGGCAACTAGGTCAAAGCTGAAATAATTTGAACTTTGAGCGCAGCGCAAAGTGGCAAATCCGAGGGGTGTGCGACGCACAGGGGTAGCGCAGCGACTAGTTGGGCGCCAACGCCCTCGCCGTAGGAAATCAATGGAACGGCCGGCGCAAAGCGGTTTTGCCGCCTATCATGTGTGGGCGGCTTAAGGAAGAAATCAACAAGAATATTTGTCATGCTCGCAGGGACACAGTGTTCCCTTCTAATCACTTACCCCGTGTACATAATGCCAGCATAGTTATCCACAAGGTGTCTGCAGAAGCTGCCAAACAGACCAAAGGACTCAAATGGGATTTTTTCTGGCGCAAACACGATGCACTGAAAAACACAGATAGAGTAGTTCCACATTATCCCATACAAAGTACACATGCTGTACAGTGCCTTGCGAAAGTATTCGGCCCCCTTGAACTTTTCGACCTTTTGCCACATTTCAGGCCTCAAACATAAAGATATAAAACTGTAATTTTTTGTGAAGAATCAACAACAAGTGGGACACAATCATGAAGTGGAACGAAATTTATTGGATATTTCAAACCTTTTAAACAAATAAAAAACTGAAATATTGGGCGTGCAAAATTATTCAGCCCCCTTAAGTTAATACTTTGGTAGCGCCACCTTTTGCGGATTACAGCTGTAAGTCGCTTGGGGTATGTCTCTATCATTTTGCACATCGGAGACTGACATTTTTGCCCATTCCTCCTTGCAAAACAGCTCGAGCTCAGTGAGGTTGGATGGAGCGTTTGTGAACAGCAGTTTTCAGTTCTTTCCACAGATTCTCGATTGGATTCAGGTCTGGACTTTGACTTGGCCATTCTAACACCTGGATATGTTTATTTGTGAACCATTCCATTGTAGATTTTGCTTTAGGTTTTGGATCATTGTCTTGTTGGAAGACAAATCTCCGCCCCAGTCTCAGGTCTTTGCAGACTCCATCAGGTTTTCTTTCAGAATGGTCCTGTATTTGGCTCCATCCATCTTCCCATCAATTTTAACCATCTTCCCTGTCCTCGCTGAAGAAAAGCAGGCCCAAACCATGATGCTGCCACCACCATGTTTGACAGTGGGGATGGTGTGTTTAGGGTGATGAGCTGTGTTGCTTTTACGCCAAACATAACGTTTTTGCATTGTTGCCAAAAAGTTCGATTTTGGTTTCATCTGACCACAGCACCTTCTTCCACATGTTTGGTGTGTCTCCCAGGTGGCTTTTGGCAAACTTTAAACGACACCTTTTATGGATATCTTTAAAGATGGCTTTTACGGCTTTCTACTTGACTCTTCCATAAAGGCCAGATTTGCGCAGTATACGACTGATTGTTGTCCTATGGACAGAGTCTCCCACCTCAGCTGTAGATCTCTGCAGTTCATCCAGAGTGATCATGGGCCTCTTGGCTGCATCTCTGATCAGTCTTCTCCTTGTATGAGCTGAAAGTTTAGAGGGACGGCCGCGGTCTTCAGATTTGTAGTGGTCTGATACTCCTTCCATTTCAATATTATCGCTGTCACAGTGCTCCTTGGGATGTTTAAAGCTTGGGAAATCTTTTTGTATCCAAATCCGGCTTTAAACTTCTCCACAACAGTATCTCGGACCTGCCTGGTGTGTTCCTTGTTCTTCATGATTCTCTCTGCGCTTTACACGGACCTCTGAGACTATCACAGAGCAGGTGCATTTATACGGAGACTTGATTACACACAGCTGGATTCTATTTATCATCATTAGTCATTTAGGTCAACATTGGATCATTCAGAGATCCTCACTGAACTTCTGGAGAGAGTTTGCTGCACTGAAAGCAAAGGGGCTGAATAATTTTGCACGCCCACTTTTTCAGTTTTTTATTTGTTAAAAAAGTTTGAAATAGCCAATGAATTTCGTTCCACTTCATAATTGGGACCCACTTGTTGTTGATTCTTCACAAAAAATTACAGTTTTATATCTTTATGTTTGAGGCCTGAAATGTGGCAAAAGGTCGAAACGTTCAAGGGGGCCGAATACTTTCGCAAGGCACTGTATATTTTGAGAGTAACTGAAAAATTTTTCTTTTCAAAGCATGCTGGTTCATTCCGTGTCAAATCAGAAGTTTTTGTTTACAATTTAGATTTAGTTTAAACTATGTTTACGCTGTCTGACACCAAAAAATAAAGATCTGTAAATATATTTTGGAATAGCATAGTTTGCCACTGGGAAATTTGTCAGTTTCGACTAGGGATGGGCATTCGATTACATTTTCTTAGTCGATCGTCGGGAGAATTCACGATCGACTATCGATTAATCATAAAAAATGTTATATTAAAATTCATTATTTATTTAACTTTTTATAAATTAAAAATGCAATGAAAATACGGCATGTTTATCCTCCATGAGATCTTAATTACAAGAAGAACAACTTGTGGCAGTTAAACTGGAGGTTATAGATATAGATTATAGATATAGATTATAGATATAAATGCACTGCGGTGGTCTGAAGCAGCAGAACGTGCAGCTGCGAGCCGGCGTTCTTAAACGGAGACCCTCGTTTGTTCCAAAATAATAAATAAAAAGAATCATGTTAAATAATAACTTAACCAAAAACATAATAATAATTAGATCTGACAGGTTTTGTCAAAATGTAACTCAAAACTATCCAAGGCACGGACAAAGCCTAATAAAACCGTAACCAGTAGGCTAACTCACATACAACTTCTGCACCAGTCTACTGAAAGATAAGCATGTTGACATGATCTGGGGTGAGACGTGACCGCTACCTGGTGACCGTCAGTCCAGCCGCCGAAAACAGCCGCGTTGCACAGGTACCTCCGCGCTAACTTGGCCCGCCCGGGAAACCTTATTCCGTTCTTCGTAGTGAGTCTCTACCAGTCTGGTGATGGTACGTCGTGACGAAATGTGATATGCTGGTTCCATTATCCATCTCAATGAACTTACAGGTCTCTTGGGTAATTTTCGCTGCTTGTTGTGCATCCCAGCTCCTCCATGCTAACGCCGAGTTTATGCTAGGTTGAGACTGAGAGCGGGATGCACCGCGGCCGCCACCAACATTAACCAGGGTCGAGTGCACTTTGTTTAGCGGTAGGCTACATCATTTGAGTCGTGGCCGTGTTGTACTTATCCTCTTCACGGTTACTTTTGAAATCAAAACGGAAACTCGCAGCCAGGTAACCGAGTATGGAGTCAAATATTGCCCCCAGGTGGTGAAATGTTTAATTGCTGCCACACTGTGAAATTCATTTAATCGCTTCAAGACTCACACTACGCAACTCAACCAGCATTAGTTTAATCGATAACAAATTAACGTTAGACGAAATTCTTAATAATCATTATCGATTGTCGAATAATCATGCCCATCCCTAGTTTCGACCCCTACTAATCAACAGATTAATTTTGGCATCTCAAAATGGCCGCAAATTTCAACCTTGGCTTGCCATACTTGCCTTGTATTGGATTCTGTTCATGTTAGAACCCTTGAAATTTAGCACAACATCAGGCATACTGTCCATTTGTATGTACTTTTGGGGACTGCCTGGGGCCCCAAAACCATCCATTTTGCCCTTTTCCCCCCCCCATTTTCAATAGGCAGTAATGAAAAATATAACATCTGCGTGCCTTTCAATCATTTGGATCTGTTCCAAACATGTCTGTGTCACTACTAAGACGTTAGGGTTGACAATAACAGAATTCCCAGTGGCAAAAAAAACTCCTCACAATCCTCACAATTCAGCAAAAGTATTTTGCAGAATTTATTTTTTGGTTTCGTAGAACATTAAGTTATTAGTAAAAGAAGATTATCTGATTTAAGACGGAATGACCCAACTTTAACTTATTTAATAATCTGACACATGACCTTTTCATAACTTCTTTAGCCCAAAACACATTACTCAGAATGAAAGGGATCCTTAAACATGCCATTTAAGTCAAAAGGACTGTTTGTGTTGTGTCGGTAAGGACTGTACAATAATCTGGCATACAGCTAACCAAAAGAAGCATCCCTTAGAAAGTTTACGCTGTGGTCCCTTAGTGTTCTGGTCCATTTACTGGAAAGTCCAGCGCTGGCTGACACTAACTATCATGGGTTAGGCAGTGAGTTGCGGTTTCAGATATACATTGACACTATTGAACTGTATGATATTAGGTTTCCTATTTATAGAATGGCATCATGAATGGCTCTTTACAGCAATCATTACTGTAACAGCTGTAAACAAAGTGCAGCTGTGTTGAGAGATGGGACACTGAAATTAAATTTGACACAGTTCTGGAGGGAAATCCGTTCTGCACCATGTTTTTGTTAGTGTGATGGTATAACCTCTAGTTTTGTCTTAGGCTCTGATTGGGGCTCCATATCTTCTTTCTGTTACTGTCAGAATCAGGTTTTTATATTAAAAAATATGATTAAAAACAGTTAACCTCTACATTTAGAAATTACATTTTGAATAGGGTTTAGGAAGAAATTACTTTTTTTACACTACATCCCATTTTTTGCCGTTCAAACATTCGATCAGTTATTGATTTCAAAAGCAATCACTTTTTCCTCAATTTACACAATCATAATAATGTATCCCAATTATATCACTGAATATAGGATATTTGATACTAAGTAAAAACAACTTTAATGCACCTTGTTATTAAACATTTTCTCCCATTATATGCATTTATTTGTGTATCATACCAAAAGTGTGACATGAGTTTTATAGCCACACTTAAGCTTCATTTTTGCCAAATTACACGTCTATATCACAAAGAAAAGAAAAACAAACATGAAAAAGAAATAACAGAGCATACCAAATGAATATAGTACAAAAAAACCAACTCGTAGACTCACTACAAATCCCAGTGAAATCTAAATGACATCATTATGCATTGTGGGATGCTGTTTTGTCCTCCTCTGTCCACCTGTGACATGTCACGTATGTGTCCATATGGACTATGACTGCTGCATGGAAAACACAAAGGGACATTGTTGGAAGGGCCCCTCTGCCCAGAGGCTGCAGTTCAGTTGTGGTTTTTATATCAGACACACACCTAAAGACCGACCTAACCTACTTGTACATTTATCATTGTCTTAACACAGTAAGGTCCCGGTCTACATTACTGTGTACGTGGCAAGTGGTAGTAAAAGTATGTCGGCGATATGTGACCATTTGTATGGAAAGTTACATCGAAGTCATTTTTAAAAGGTTACGTGTCGGTGCATGATACCACATTTCTGCCACGCACAGCGGAGAACAACTCTTTTTACAATTTACATTTTACTAATATTTTGTGTCTATTGGTCAATTCGGCAAACATATTGACCAAGAACTACTACATTAGCTGCCTACAAAGAAACCCCAATATCTATCAACTAGCCGTTAGCTTTACTGTCCCATTTGCCAGAGAATAAGGGAGCATTGAACTAACGTTATCACATTTTGAATGGAGTTTGGCACGTACTGCTTGCTTTAAAAAGGACAACCGACGGATGGTATCGGGGCAAACATCAGCTCGAGTTACCGTTAGCTGTTACGTTGGACAGCTAACTTGTCCAACGGACTTTGGACAAAAGTTTGACCTGTGGCTCTTACAGAGGACTGAATGAATCCCGATAGCTAGCTAACTATCAATTACACACTGACTTGGCAATGACCTCGAAGGCTACTTTTGCCAACATAACATCTTTACAAAATAGCAAGTGTTAATAGGCTGTATAAGAAAAAATATTTTAAACAGAAATTCCCCGGTGTTCACGACAGTAACTTTAGTGTTTTTCTTTTCTTTTCTTTTTTTATTTCCAGAAGAATACACGACCCGGAGGACATTTTACGCAACACAACACGGTGGCATTGTGAACAGAGAAATTATGTCAAACACTTGTATTCTGTTTTACTTAGGTTATTGCTGATAGCGTAATGAACTTACAGTGAAATATCCAACCCCCAGTGTCACGGAGACAATCCAAAAGAGGCTGGTTCTTCTAAAGTAATCGCATCCATCACTTTTAGCCATAGCTGCTGCTGCTGCTGCTGTTCTGCGTTGGTCCCGCCGTCAAATACGACCGTGTGGTAACAGCGGTGAGAAGACAACTGACAGGAGGCAGGGCAGGCCGGGTGCTCGTATTTCTTTTTATGTGGTGGTTGTTACATGAATGGAAATATATAATGAAAAAAAGAAAAAAACTTACTTTTTAATTTGAAGTTTTAAGGTATTCTCATTATGGATTTTTCTTATTGCTATATCAATTTAAAACTTATAAGCCACGTGTAAGAGATTAATAACAATATTTTACTGCAATGTTTCCCCCTCGTGGCTTCTTTGACGATCGTTTATGATGTAACGTTATCTGTATTTGTACCACAGACTAATTTGTAAAAGTGTCCTTTTGAGACAAGAACGAAAAAAGATAAAACATATAAGAGATGTTAAGATATTCGAAAAATTGCTAATACTGTGACAGATCAGATTTCAAGTAGACTATTCAATTATTATTCAATTATTAATATTTTTTTAATTACCAGTACATTTTCAAAAATTTAATAGAGCAGTGGTTTTAGTGAACATTCGCTAACACTTTACTTAAAGGTATCTACTCTACATACGAGTGACATGACACTGTCATGAACATATGACACAGTCATGACACATGGACCCTAACCCTAACCCTAACCCTAACTTGTTATGACAAAACCAAATGACACTTACTAAAAGAAGCGTTATGTCATAAATGTTTATGACTTGTTTATAATGTTTATGACACGTTCGTGACAGTGTCATGTCACTCTTATGTAGATACCTTCAAGTAAAGTGTAACCAAACATTCTTGTACTTTTTTTGTCTTAGTAGCCCACTATATAATGCAGAATACTGTAAGCTACAGTCTGTAGCCTACATATTACCACATGACAAACTATACTATACCTTAACATTTCTAATAACTATATCATTCTAATACACTATCTACTACTCACTATAGTATACTGTTAGGCAGATAGTAGGCTACACAACAAATTCACTTTTCCATGTAAAAGATAATAGTCTTTTGCAGAAGGTCATTCTGTCGCAGTAGAAATACTAGCATCTATATTAGCCTACTTCAATATACTTCATTTTGTCAGTTTTTCTCCAGGTGAACATACAGGAAATAATATGTAGTATTGCTGTAAGACAGTATGCATTAGTAACAAACCCTGTCTTCTAGACGTTGTCCTATTGCCCCTGAAGAGTTATAATGTGCATAATCTGCATAAACTGCTACCTGAGGCTTTACAAAGTACAACACATTTATTTTTCTAATATTCAATCATGTTTTAACAATGCATCCTGCTACACAGAATCCAGCTATTATTAACTATTATTACATGTACCAAATGTCATAGTGGCAGAATAATTGTTTGTTTCCTAAAATCTGTTTTAAAAAGACATACCTTCCGTTTGGGTTTCCACAACTACCAAAGTAAAAAAGGTAGCAAATTACTATATAACGTTCGCATTTTAAATGCATGTCCCAATAAACACCAAACATGAAAACTATAAAGTGCAGCTTGATCCAACCACAGCACCAACTCCAAGCTGTTTTGTGGCATCATGGCATTTTTCCTCTTTGGAGGATTATGCTTTGCAATTTACAAGAAGAGATGAACTGATCACATGGCTGTTTGCTTTTTAAAATATGCAGGTCTTTAAACAAAGCTCTTTATGGTGATTTTGCATTAGCTGAATAGCCTATGCTGAACCAGTGCTTAGTTATCTTTAATCATTCGATCATTGTATGTAAACCTGGATCTAGCAAGTATTTAATCTGCTGAAATGGTTTATTGATAAGACTCTTTCCCATTGTATTATTTTATCAGACAAATTAGATAATGAAATACATGTTTATTATAAATATCCAGAATTCATTTTTAATCATTATTTCAAATTAGTGAGTTTGGCAGCTTCAACAGTGCTGCAAAGGGTTGTGTGTAAGGTCTGATGGGATTTGACACAGAAAGAGTTGGTGGGACTTTCAGGAGCCGTCTCCACACATGGAGACATTGATTTTGCAAATGGTGCAGATAAAGATGAAGAAAAGATGGTCTTAGCTGGTTCAGATAACTCTGGTAGACTTCAAGCTGCATTGTTTTCTAATACACCTACAAATACTATAAATCTGTTCCTGCACTTTGCCCTTTGGTACTATTTGACTTTAGATGTTAGGGTTTACACCTTCAATGCATTTGACATGCAGCTCAGAAATCATTCAATTCAAGCAACAGGAAACCGGAAACAGGTCAAAGGTCAAGACTATAAAAAAATGAACGTAGGGAGGTTCATATATTGCAAGTTTGAATATATATATATATATATATATATTTATATAAAAAAAAACATGATATTTCATTTAGCTAATGCCATTGTTTTCTAGCAGAATGTCAGAGCACAGAAGACAGACTCGACATGCAGCATCTGCACACAGTTTGGTCAAGGCCTGGACATGTTTAACCGTTTGGTAACCTGCCACTAGCTTTGAAGCATCGATTCAGTGTACTGAGGATGCTGCGTAACAGTCCAATTCATCACTGCATAATTACCCACCTTTGTTTATCCTTTTCGTGATAGCGATGCGCTGCTCTGCATATGAAAAGAAAACCAGAGCCGTTGATAGGCTTCTGCTCAGAGGGCTGTTTTGTATTATGCTAAGGCTGCTGAGTTAAATATTTCTTTAAGACTCTTGTTGTTTGATCAGTGTTCAACAGTTTGCAAAGCTGCCAATGGTTGTGCTTAACACTAATCAGATGACTCCCAAAAGCCTAATTTAAATGAAAAGGCAGTCTTGAAACATTAAGAAAGATGTTTTTATATCCCGAAACAAAAGTTACAATCAAGTATTAGGGCCACTGTTGGGAGAAAACTAATCTGAGATTTTGAGGGTTGCACTGTTATGAGATATAATATAATCTAATGAGAAACATCACAATATTACAACATAAAGTTGTAATTTAATGAGAAAAGATCACAATATTACAACATGAAGTTGTAATAAGAAAACATCACAATATTACAACTTTATGTTGTAATTTTACAATAAAATGTCATATTATGAGGTGAATTCATAATTTTAATCAAAACAAAACAATATTACAAGTCAATGTGGTTAATGTGTAATGAATGTGTAATATGGCAATATATATATATATATATAATATTTATTATATATGCATATGACATGAAAAATCATTTGTTAACAACCACAAAACCCATTTATGAGTTTAATTTCCTTTTATGACATGATAAAAATATGTATTATTATATTATTATAATTTATTCATTTTATTTGTTAGGGACCATGTACAATTTTTAACATGCACATTGTGACACACACACACACACACACACACGCACCATGAAAATACAAGAAATAAAAGTAAAAAGTAAAAAAAGCAGGATGCTAGTGGTTGCAGAGTTATGAAATCATAAAATAATGTCTCTCCTTGGGCCTTGCTTTGTATGTGTACTATTTAAGCTGCCACATATTTAGCAGCACAAACACAAACAATCACATGTATGTCGTCTTTTAGTTAAGTGGTATCGATGAGGCTAACAATCACACAAAGACTTTCTTTTGTCTCGCCTTAAATCATTCTGCAGCGTGTCATATCTGACCTTGCCGCCACTTTGTTAGGGATTAGTTGATAACGGTGGGTGGAAGGGCCAGAGTACTTCTGTTAACCAACCCCCCACCCCCACTATGGCCTTTTGGGGTCTCAGGTGATCAATATAAAAGGTATCCTGACACAAGCAGGAGACACTGTCAGAGTCTCTCAGTGAAGGAACACACTGTCATACTGAACTCTGTCAGATCACAAGTCCATTTGTTTCCAGAGCTTCATTCATTTAACCGCTGCTATGTGGAAGGACTCCAGCAATGGTAAGAAACGCTTTGTGATCTATAAAGTTTGCTTGTTGAGGACATCAAGAGCAATCTTTGTGTAGTCTGTGTTGCTTCATTTATTCATAATCTGCAGGCATGTCTTAGTTTTTGTAAAACGTCGTGTAAGATCTAGCCCTGGATGAAATAGTTAGCAGTGCCAGGTGAATAGGTTAACTGTATCAGGAAGACTCACAGCTAGTGTCAGGCAGTGTGCCAATAACAGAGAAGCCTCCTCAAATTTAGTCCGATTTTTCTATTAGCTTGTGCAATCACTTTGGCACTCATTTCATGTACTATAACCAACCTGCTACCAAAGGAGGCTAAAAAAATGAAAACTTTTTCAAGAATTAGCACATTTTAAAACAAGTTTTGGTATAACAACTGGGAGGAAACCAATGGAAGTAGAAATAATAGATAACCAGAAATGATTTTTTTTGTAAGCATCAATGTAGAAAGAAACCAATGAGCTCTATATTCTTACAGATACAACAATTGGCTGGATACCAACACAGTCCTTGTTTTTTCCCCCCTTATTCACAAACTTGAATTTTGCTGCATATATTTGTTTAGATAGTATAGCGCCGCAACTAACGATTATTTTCAATGTTGATTATTCAGTCGATTTTTTTTCCGATTAATCGGTTAGTTGTTTGGTTTATAAAATGTCAGAAATGGTGAAAAATGTCAATCAGTGTTTTCCAAAGCCCAGGATGACGTCCAAAAATGTCTTGTTTTGTCCACAACTCAAAGGTATTCAATGTACTGTCAGAGGAGTGAAGAAAACAGCTGTAATCAGAGTATTTTTACTTTTTTTTAATGAAAAATGACTCAAACCGATTAATCGATTATCAAAATAGTTGGCGATTAATTTAACCGTTGACTATGAATCTATTCATCTTCACAGCTCTAGATAGTACAGTGTCAGAACCACGCAACCAGAAATAGAAAAGGTGCTTAATTATATGTATTGCTGTCCATATTCAACATTCTGTATCTGTGCACTGAATAAGTGACTGTTAGTTACAGCTTTAGTAGCCTATTAAGTAACCAAAGAGCCCCTGGTTCAGAGCACAAGGAATCTATGCAGAAATGATAGAGAAATAAGAAAAGAGCGACTATTATGGCTCCTGTCTGATGTGGAACCTGCTCTTTCTCTCTCCCCTCAGATGACGCCGTGTCCGTTGGCTCCAGCGGCGGCTCCTCTCGCAGCACCAGCCGCAGAAAGAGAACCAGCTTCTCCAAAGAACACGTGGAGCTGCTGCGCGTCACCTTCGAGACCGACCCGTACCCTGGCATCAGCCTCCGAGAGAGCCTGTCCCAGACCACAGGCCTGCCAGAGTCACGCATCCAGGTACGCAGTTGCCCAGGCCGCCTTTATAAAGCAGAATTCCTGTATCTGGGGAGTAGATATGATCATGATGAAATAAATTAAACTAAGCTGTGTAGAGTCAGTGAAATTATGAGTTTAGATAAGTTTAGGAAATATCTTGATGTGGGAAATTGGAGACGGGTGTTGTTCGAGTAGATTAAATGCAAACATGCAGGCTTTTCACATGAGCACATACAGTAGGTACGAACACACAGACAGATGTTGTAAGGCCTTTTGCACTGCAGTTTCTTATCATAAAAAGGCTCTGTTTTCAAATGCATCCTGCATTGAATTCTAGATACCGCTATCGCTCTATCACTTTATTTCTTTATCTTTAAAGATGACACGAGTTGTTTTTTTATCAGGATCTTGTTTGAGCTCTCAGTACAACATGGCTCTGACAGCTGACTACTAGATCTGCTGTCCCGTCCCCCTACTCCACTGGTGCCTGTTTGCCCAGGAAATGATTAACAGAACAGAATGTGTCGTTTATCTGTCCTGATGTCAATCTAAAACTCCTTTATTTTCTTTCTTTCCTGTCCAGGTGTGGTTTCAGAACAGAAGAGCTCGTACTCTGAAGTGCAAAGGGGCCAAGAAAGCGCTGTGGCAGTCTGAGAGCCCAGTCCATAACGCTCTACCTCCACCTCACCCTGTAGCCAGCATGGGCCCTCTTGGCTCAGTCCATCTGCCGTCCCACGGCCCTCCCCCAGCCTACCCCACCCTGGTGAAGGAGGAGCTGAAGGAAGCCTGCTACTATGGACAGCGTCCTCCAGCCTACGCCACCATCGAGGAGCATGGCCGCTATGGCTCCATGTATGGGCTCCAGCAGTGCAGACCGCTGGCAGGCAGCTCCAGCCCACCCGTGAGGGGCTTCTGGTCCCAGCCAGGAAGCCAAACCTCCCCTGCCCCGCCTCAGTGGTGCCCCTTTCGCCTGGAGATGAGAAACTACGGCTCAGCCCGCGGGTATACGGGATCAGCAGAGCAGCAGATGTATATGCCCTCCTCCACCTCCCACTCCTCAACCCCAGACACCCCTGATTCTGGATACTGGGATGGCAGTCTGGAGAGCAGCCCACCAGTAGAAAGTCAGTACACGCAGCTAGAGGATTCGTGGAGCGGGAAGTCGGGACATCCAGCGCCAGTCCAGCACACCCCCCTGCCTGAGCTGTCCCTGCAGGAGATTCTGGGCCAGCTGGATGAGGACTGGTTGGGAGGACAGGGACTGGACAGCCATGCGACTGGAAATGAAATGTCTTTTTGCTAATGACTCTGTCACAAGGATTTCCGATGGACAATTAGAAATCATATGTATTATTTTGATTCTGATAATTTGTGTATTGCTTCTGAGATGTGTACAGATAAGAAGGCCAAAAACTCTGCTGAACTATTGGAAATGCGATCCACATTCTCAAAAGCCGACGTGATTTGTATTTATTCCACACTGACTACAGTTTCTTTTAGTTTATGTATTTATTCTTTAATTCACCTATATTTATAACCTTTTATTTATGATTCTCTGCACTTTTATACAAATAAATCAGTAGTAATAAACCATGAAATAGTTTTCTTTGTTGTTTTTTTATCAAATAACTTTGGGTTCATTTACAACCAATACGATTTGGCTCTGCTAATGTCAAGGAAGCCAAATCCATGACCAGTGATGGGAGTAACGCGTTACAAAAGTAACGCAATTACAGTAATGTATTCCTTTTTGCTGTAACGCAGTAATATAACGCATTACTAATTAAATTTCGATAATATTATACCCATCACAATCTCAGTAACGCGAGTTACAACGCATTCTTTGTTTTTGTAAGAACACCACGAAGCATTTCAAAGCCGTGAGTGTTATTTCCTGTTGCTGTAGTCGATGGTTGAGATGACAGAGACAGATACATTTGTGTTATTTTCAGGAGTTATTCCCAACGTCTCCTTACAGGCAGCGCTGCCTGGAAGGCACTAGGATTAGGCAATGGTTATGGTTAGGGTTAGGTACCTTGAAGTCAACGGTTGCAGCGCTGCCTTGAAGTCGATTAGGCAATGGTTAGGGTTAGGGTTAGGGTTAGGGTTAGGTGCCTTGAAATCAACGGTCACAGCGCTGCCTTGAAGGAGACGTTGGGGGCTTGAAACACCATCAAGCTGGGAGACTGAGATGTCCTGTCCATGACATCTGTGTCCCAACAGGTGACGGTTGATGTCGGGAATTAATGTTGAGGCTTGCTGCACGTAAATATCATTGCATTTTCTCAACGGTGGAAAGTAACTATGCCGTACTTCAATACAACTGTAAGGTACTTTTAATTGAGTATTTTCATTTTCTCCTACTTGCCTATTGTACATTTTACTTCTCTATTTTTGTATAGCTTTAGTTACTTTGCATATTCATATTAATTATACAAAATATTATGAATAATCTATGATGTATTAAAGTGGATAAAGAGGAGACTTTATTGATCCGGTGGTGAAATTCACAAGCTACCTGCTAAGTCAAACCTCCGCTGTTATTTTGGTGAAAGTAACTCAAAAGTAATGCAAAAGTAGTGTAAAGCATTACAATTCAGAGACAGTAATATTTTATTATAATTGCTCTCAAATGACAGTAACTAGTAATCTATAATGTATTACATTTTGGAAGTAACTTGCCCAACACTGTCCATGGCAGGAATACTCTGGTATCCAGATGTGACACATTTGCTGTTTAGCTGGGAGGAAAAAGTAGGTCACGTACTACAACCAGCAGATGGGGCCTGTGAGTTGGGAGAAGGATGAGAAGAACATTCTGATCTAAACCTCTTCTGTGGGAATACAAGGCACACAATGAAAGGTTTTCTTCCGAACGAAAGAGTTATTATTTAAAAAATAAGATTTATTTTTTTTGCCAGTCAAAAAGAAAATTCTTTGCCTCTTTTCACGGGTTGAAATGAGATAGGCCAATACAGTAGAAATTAAAGTTATTTACCACCACCATCAATTCCAAGTATTCCTTTTGGCTTGAAATTTTACATTTGCATTTGCATGCATATGTTAGCCGGTAAGGGACATACAGGACATACTGCTCCGCCTTTTGCGTTTTCGCTGTCACATGATAAACTCACAGGTGCTGCTAATGGGTATCGTAGCTTCCCGGCCCCGGCAAGTTTGAAGAAGGACACATGGAGGACCACACATATTCAAAATCCCAATTTCTTCTTTCTTTCTTCTTCTTTGCCCAGAAAAAGAAAAAAGGATATTGAAAAGAGCAAGGGACCGGCTTTTTGAAGCGTGAAGGCTACCGTAGTTGTAATACTTACTTTGAACTGCGTGGTGCGAGAGAGTTGATTGCGATATACGATCTCAACACTAGATGGGCCATTTCTACATGTCGTACTTTAACGAACTCCTCCTAGAGATTTCATCCGATCAACTTCAAATTTGGTCCATGCCATCTTAAGACGTTAAAGATGAAAAGTTGTTAAAAGAAAAATAATTCGTCATAGGGCGTGGCCGTGGCGGGGTGGCCATTTTGTGCGTTTCGCCATCAAAACAGGAAGTGGGTGTAACTTGAGTGTACATTGTCCACTTGGCTCGAAACCTTTCAGTATTCATAACACTCCAACTCTGAGGACATTTCCCAGACAAAATTGACTCAAAGTCATAGCGCCCCCTAGTGGCAACAGGAAGTAGGCCTAAAAGTCAAGGTGCTATACCTTAACGAACTTCTCCTAGAGATTTCTTCCAATGGACTTCAAACTTGGTCTGTACCATCTCTACACCTTAAAGATGAAAATGTATTAAAAGAAAAACTTTTCGTCAAACGGCGTGGCCGTGGCATGGCGGCCATTTTAAGTGTTTAGCGATGAACGAGAAAGTGGCTGTAACTGGCTGTAAGTGTACATTGTCATATCTGCTTGAAATTTCCAACAATCAACAAGAGTCCAGGCCTGAGGACATATACAGGCCAATATTGACTTTTGGTCATAGCGCCCCCTGCTGGCACCAGGAAATCAGCCTTATGTGACAAACATCATCTGATTTACATGAAACTTATAATGTGTGGTCTACATGTGATACTGAGCCGGCCCATATACTTTAACCACGCCCACTTACGCAGGCCCCCTTTCAAGGTAGTCTTATGTGAGGTATCAATGAACTCAGCAGAGACTTCCTTTTTTTTATTGGTAAAGGTTTGCCCCGCCCCCTATGCTTTCGCCTTCCACAGCTAATGAACCGTATGATGTAGAGTCTTGTGTGAGGTATCATTGAACTCAGCAGAGAGTTCCCTTTTCATTGGTGACGATTTGCGGTGTCTGAATGCCGCGCAAATGCATGGTCGCAAGGAGTGGCGTCCGCCAGTAACCCCGGGGCCTGTCCATCGCTGCTTGCAGCTTTAATTTCAATAGTTTTTGTTCAATAGCCGGAGTCATTTTGTAGTTTTAACATATGAAACAAAACTCTCTCTTTTTACTTCCTGTTACTGAACCTCAGTCAGTCCCCCATCAGGTGGCCTGCTGAGGGTTACATTTCCAGGTCAAGATGAAAGAAATCTCATCTTTTTACCATCTGCTAACATCCCCCTGTGTGTATCAGCCCTGTGTTTTCCTATGACCTGATGACCATAACATATTTTCTTTATCGAACATGCGATGGAAAAAGCCCAAGACGGTACACAGGATGCTGGCTTGAGGCTTGACACTGTTTCCCGCAACAGTGAAATACGTGCTTATGTTGTTTATACTGTTTTGGCCTCCTGTCTTCATCCTCAAAATGAAAGGAAGGGTGTTGTCTTTTGGTTAAAGTCTAGCGTGGGTTCCTGTCCCCCAGAAAAAAACACACAAAATGGGCTGGGACGCGGCGGGGAACGTGGATCTTCAGCCTCCTGTGCTCACTAAAGATAGATCAGCAGAGGAAATGGCCCAGACTCAGGGCGTCTGGCGTGTGTCGGGCAGGTGTTCGCCTCCACATGACGCTCAATACAAAAGATGCAGACAGCTCGGTGTAAAGAATAATGGAGGTAAACCAGAGTAGATGTTGAGTCGCACTGCTTGCTCTTGAGGGAATTACTGGAATTGTTGGAATTGTTGGGGCTTTGTAAATTATAGAGTGTGGTCTAGACCTACTCTATCTGTAAAGTGTCTCGAGATAACTTATGTTATGATTTGATACTATAAATAAAATTGAATTGAATTGAATTGAATTGAATTGAATTGAGTGAGTTGGAATTTCGGTTACACTGAATGTGTCATAAACATTATAAACAAGTCATAAACGTTTATGACATAACGCTTCTTTCATTAAGTGTCATTCGGTTTTTGTCATGACAAGTTAGGGTTAGGATTAGAGTTCACTTTTATGTAGATACCTTCAAGTAAAGTGTTACCGGAATTTCTAAGGACAAACGCTGATATAAGTAATTTTAAACTTAAACACCTATGAACATAAATATGGCTTGAAATGCTGCTTGAACGAATGCCTTATGGGTGCATAAATTTAATGTCAATCCATTTAGCAATTTGAGTGTAAAAGTAATTTCTATTAGGTCACAATACAGGTGACAATTTCCAGTGTTGATATGTTTTCACATTCAGGCACTATGGAGTGGTTTTAAATTAAAGACAGTGGGAGACTGGCTTTAATTAATATTCTGGTAAAAGCCCCACATACACACACACACACACACACACACACACACACACACGCACATGCACACACACACACACACACGCAAACACGCACACACTGCCCCCGTTGACTCCTCTTCAAACTGTCAACAACTCTTGAAATAATGTTGCCTGTGAACAATCTTTCCCAGAATTGAATATAAATATGAATATGTAACGGCTGCCATGTTTATTTTGAACCAGTGGGATGATTGTTGGTGTTTGTTTACCTTTACCAGAAAACCAAGCCAAGTATGATATGATTTTGTTACAGCTCCCACGCTGAACACATTTGTGAGTCCGCCATGAAATACAATATTATTCATCAGACCTTTAAGATGTTGGTGTAAATGGGTCCTTTCCCATTATACATGCTTGAAAGAAATATTTATAGTGGTGCGGTAATCAGCCGTCTCTGTTTGCAGTAAATGTCTCCACATCTTGACCTTGTTACGGTCAGCAGTGATTGCATAACAGAAACATTTCCTCTAAAAAAAATGACAGCCAATCCAGCATTCAACATGTGTGTAACATCATGTGGTTCATCATGAGTTTCAGGGTTACTAAAGTTCATCCCCTTCACCCGTCAGCCTGACTTTCAGACATGTTGCTGTCCACTTGTAATCAACGGAGTATTTCATGTGATTAGTTTTTTGTGTGTGTGTGGTTGGAGGTGTCTACTGATGGTTTGACATGACCAACATGTCCGACGTGACTGCACACACACTCCTTTTCTGCCTGTCAGCTTGTCTGTGTCTGTCACAAACACACAAACAGGCACTCACACTAGGGATGTCCCGATCCCCGATCGCAAGTATCGGATTGGAGCTGATGTGGGCATTTTTTTAACTGATCGGGGATCGGCAGTCACCCCCATCATTTACTTCAGCTGAGCACAATTTGCGGCAGGTCGTAAGTTGATTTTATATGGGAGTTTTACAAAAGTGCTAGCTGCACTAAGTTAAATGTATTAAGCTGAAGACATCTTTTAGTTACATTGTTAACTTAGTCATTTTTGTAATTAAAAAAACGGTGTACAGCCCTATTATCTAGGCAAATACAAGTATCGGATCAAGACTCTGTATTGGCAGATATTCAATATTTACAAAATTGGATCGGGATATCCCTAACGCACACAAACGATCCAAAGAATGATTATCAAACTCCTCAGCCAGTAATTACATGCACACATACACACATGGCAATAAAAAAAACGGCAAACTTTTCTACGTTTCTAAGAAAGTGTTAACAGCTCTAACGTTGAACACACTGGGGGCAGACAGGCGTGTGAGTGATGGTCCTCAGCTGCTGGCAGTTCCAGGGATGAAGCCTAGCCTTCACTAAAAATATGGCCTGTAATTTAACCAAACCCTCCCAGGGAGTCCACGCTGGCCACACGCTCTAATTTAGGAGCTCATCTGAGCGCTTTGTGATTGCACTGCACCACTCTCACCCATCTACATCCTCAGTTTGCACGTCTAGACTGTGATTGATGTTGTGACAGGGAGGAAGTCTGTGTGTGTGTGGGTGGGTGGGTGTTCCTGCATGCTCATACGTGCGTACTATACAGTTGAGAATATAATATCTGGAAACTGGATAGGAGACATAAGAGCTCCTGCATTTGTTTGCCTTTCCTAAAATGGAACAGAAAAGCACTCGCCGGCCAGACGGCGGTCCTCTGCAAATAGGCTGATGTAATACTATACCATTGAATATAACATATTCATTCAATGTGCGTGAAATACACAACTTCATTTCCATTTAGACATTGTGGTCTCTGTTGAGAATACACAAAGTGAACAGCCATGACTTGTGTTTACAGGTGAATGTGCTGAGATGCAGAATGTTGCACACCAGTATATTTCATTAAAGCCTTTAAACTTCATACAGAAATAGACAGTTGATATTAAATATCCACAAGGGAAATAAGGTCAGCAGCTCACTCATTGAACTCATGAGCAGCAACATCTTCTGGTTCCTGCCAGTGCTAACCTATACTATAGCAGCCTGATAAACTGGATACACCGCATTCACACAATATCTGGCCTTCAAAGAACATCCTTAAAAAGTTCTACATGAATAACTTCTACAGGGATATCATAGGGATGTTGTTCCTACCCCCTGACACCCAATTTCAGGCGCCCTTGGTGTGACCACAACAAATTTGGCATTCATTTTGACAGACAGACAGGCAGGCAGACAGGCAAGCAGACAGACAGGCAGGCAGACATGCAGGCAGACAGGCAGGCAGGCAGGCAGGCAGGCAGACAGGCAGGGGACATACAGACAGACAGGCAGGCAGGCAGGCAGACAGGCAAGCAGACAGACAGACAGACAGACAGACAGACAGGCAGGCAGTTGACAGTAAGGCAGGCAGGCAGTCAGGCAGGCAGGCAGGCAGGCAGGCAGGCAGGCAGGCAGACAAGAGACAGGCAGGCAGACAAGAGACAAGAGACAGAGACAGACAGACAGACAGACAGACAGACAGACGGGCGGGCGGGCAGACAGACAGACAGACAGACAGACAGGCGGGCAGACCGACAGACAGACAGACAGACAGGCAGGCAGGCAGGCAGACAGAAACCAAGGAAAAAAACATGAGAAAAAAAACAAGAGTAAACCAAGGTATTGGAGAAAATTTAATTTTACTACTAACAGCAGAAGACATGAAAGGAGAGAGGGAGGGGAATGACATGCAGCAAAGGGCTACAGCTTGGAACAGGAATCGAACCTGCAGCTGGTGCGAAGAGGACTGAACCTCTGTACATGCGCACACTCAACCAGGTGAGCTAACCAGGTGAGCTACCCAGGCGCCCCCAAAATAACAATTTTGACACAATGATGGCACTAGGATGAAAGGTCAGGGGATCACTAAAGTTCTGCACCAACGTTGTTGAAATATTTCAATCGGAACCACAAATGTCACCCTCACGGTGGCACTAGATAGAGGAAAAGCCAGGGGCCAAAGTCATAAGGATTCATCCTCTGGGGATCAGGAATTTCTACGCCAACATTTGTGCCAATCCATCCCATAGATGTTAAAATATCTATGGTCTATCAGTCTCTAGCAAAGTGGCAGACTGACCAATGACTCATGAGTCTCATAAATCCCTTTGGGCTGGGCACTTGTATGTCTATGACACAATAACACAACTAGCTAACATAGGGCTACACTATAAATCCCTGTAGGAATCTAATGTGTCAGTACTAGAAAACATATAAATTAGTGCAAAATTGACACACAAACAAATGTCACTGCCTAAGAAGCCAAAACCTCCCACACTTAACATATCCTGATTATAATTAGCATAATTTACCCACCTTTTAAATCCTAACAATCCCTTAAACAGCAATATTAAAAAATGTTCTATCCTGTCTGACAACTCACACATATTCTGTGTCTGGTTGGTCAAGCGCTTCAGCAACATGATATCACAGCCAGTGAAATATTCAAATCCTAGATACATTTTTTATGGATGCATCCTCGGATCAGATGAAAAATTCGGGATGTCTTATCATTATGAAAACATAATTCGACAGGGATATCAAATGTCTCTATGGAATTATTATATAACTTTCAGAGAATTTAAAATAAAGCTCTTTAGGTTTGCACGTCGCCTTTTTACACAGCACGAGTACAGTTATGGACATGTGTCAAACACCAAATATGGAGGTTGCCATTGATACAGATTATTAAGTAAGAGTATAAAAGGAGGTTTTGCTTCAACAATGGAGATTCTCTGTAAGGTGCTAAACCCAAAATCCAACAGACATGTTCCAAAAAGTGAAGAAAAGAAGAGCACAGCTCAAGTTTCCCTTGTTATATTAGTCAGTCAACTCACATCACAACTCACATCTGTGCTTTGTTCACAGGTCAATTTCAGGAAACTTGAGCTGTTGTTAAGACATGTTACAAAGTCCATCAATTCCTTAATGATGATAAAGGACTTAATGATGCATTCTGGGTTCAGTGTTTTTGGAATATACAGTACAGGCCAAAAGTTTGGACACACCTTCTCATTCAATGCGTTTCCTTTTTATTTTCATGACTATTTACATTGTACATTCTCACTGAAGGCATCAACACTATGAATGAACACATATGGAATTATGTACTTAACAAAAAAGTGTGAAATAACTGAAAACATGTCTTATATTTTAGATTCTTCAGTAGCCACCCTTTGCTTTTTTTATTAATAAGGGAAATAATTCCACTAATTAACCCTGACAAAGCACACCTGTGAAGTGAAAACCATTTCAGGTGACTACCTCATGAAGCTCATTGAGAGAACACCAAGGGTTTGCAGAGTTATCAAAAAAAGCAAAGGGTGACTACTTTGAGGAATCTAAAATATAAGACATGTTTTCAGTTATTTCACACTTGTTTGTTAAGTACATAATTCCACATGTGTTCATTCATAGTTTTGATGCCTTCAGTGAGAATCTACAATGTAAATAGTCATGAAAATAAAGAAACACATTGAATGAGAAGGTGTGTCCAAACTTTTGGCCTGTACTGTATGCCTCGTTAATGCCAACCAACGTACGGTCTCCATGGCAAAAAATGGTGTGCTGTAGAACTTTTGACGTTTGAGTCACCTGTGAATTCCATGTGTCTCAAGAGCTAAGCGATGGGATGATTTAAATGGTTGTTGAAAAAGTAGGGCCCCAACCCCCAGCTGTAGTGACTTTGCCCTGCGATTGCCGTGATTTGTTGTTGTGATGTGAGCCTAATGAAACGAGTGAAATGACTCCTTATTTTGTCCTCCTTAACCTGGCAATTTATGTGGGCTGGATTGGGCATACCCTGAGGAAACCTCCCGTGAGCACGACCAGACAGGCCTTAACCTGAACCCACAAGGGGAAAGAAAGCCTGGAAGACCCAGGAACAGCTGGAAAGGAAGGAAAAACATCATCCTGGAAGGAAGCAGAGAAGACCGCCCAACACCGAACCAGCTGGAGACAGTTCATGAATGACCTATGCGCCACCAAAAGAGCAAAATGAGATAAATGAACTTGGGAACTTGAGATGCGCTACCTTTTCTTCACTTTTTGGAGCATGCCTAGGAGCACATAGTATTAAACGTATGTACATGTTATGAGGGGCAGTATACAGTCTGTTTTTGTGAGGGTATACTTAACTGTACAGTAGACTGGTAGTTGTAGCTTACCCACCTTTATTATTTCACAGCGCAAGCTATGGGAATGGAGTCATATCATAGTGATTGATGTTAGGAGTCGTATAGAAGGCTATAGAGCTCATCCCAGCAGGCTGACTTGAGTCATTTTCAGCTGAAAGCCCTCTTGTTGCTGGTGCTCCCAGCCCAGTGCAGGGAGCGCTGTCTCCAAAGTAACACCTTCAGCAGCATGAGTACTACATGTATGAGGTAATTGTTGTTTGGTCATGTGAGCTGCTGCAGCAGCAGCTGTCAAATGTGATGATAGCAGGAGAATCCTCAGCCCCGCCCCCCTGCAGCTGATTGGACAGCTCACAGCGGCCTAGGGACCATCAAGCAAGAGATCAGCCTATAGATGGACACAGAGTTTAGTTTCAACCAGGAAACGGAGAGAAAGGCTGAAAAAGAGAAGCAGATGATTAGTATTGTGACTATGCTGAAATTGTACAGTAAACTGCTATTTAAAAACATTTACATTCATTTTTTTCTACATTTTATATTGTTAGTTTAATTGCTGTTATTTTACATTTTTAATATGCCCTTATTTGCTGCACTGCTTCTTTTATTTCACAGAATCCCCTGTCAGTAATCGGTTTCCTGTCAACTGTGACTCACTTGATGATCATGCAGTTTGTGTTTCAGTGAAATGTGTAACATTATACAAGTTGTCATTAATATAGCTTGCTGATTCAGAAAACATAGTGACTGATTTGTGATCAGAAAATGTTAAAGCTAAAAAAAACAAAAAAAAACTTTAGGAAGTCTCCATAACAGGCTTTCAAATGCCATGTAAATGGTCTTCTAAAGATATATTACGCAAGTTTAAGACAAGTGGATTTTTTTGTTTTTGGTGATTTGTTTTTCATATGTTACGACATTATCTGTGTCTAAGTTCCGCACTTGAAACAGCCATGTGCTGAACGAGTATCAGTGATTCTATATCAGATTACACGGTTAAGGACATGTACTTTGCACAGGACTGTACATTTTATGTAAAGGATATAACAAAAGATGTGTATGACATTTTACAAGGAATGAGTCGCTTCTGACGCATTCAAAATGTCACCTTTGTTATCTTACTTTGCACATTTCTTAGGACCCCCTGGATCCCAGGCCCTCACTTTAGGAACATTTGGCCTGGAGAGCAGAGAGATTAAGAGAGACAGAAAAATGATATGCACGTGTGTGTGTGTTTGTTGTGTGTGTGTGTGTGTGTGTGTGTGTGTGTGTACTCATTCCTTTCCATTAGAAGTAGAGGGACATGCTTTATTAATATGGTTATGTGTGTGCACTAATTCAAGGAGACTGTCCACATTTGGGAAACTGCACCACAGAGGTCAGATCTCTGTATCTCCTCTCCTTCTTTCACAAACACACACCTCCTCCTGTGGTGTCTCCATCTGCAGCTCCTCGGTCCCTTCTCACATATCCCATCCATCCTTAACAAACATACATACACACACACACACACACACACACACACACACACACACACACACACACACACACACACACACACACACACACACACACATCACCCTAAACCCACTAGAAGTATCACTCCTTCCCTAAATAAAGACAATAGTGAGGTTATATTGATTTCACTTTGGCTGGACATGCATCTCTCCTACCAGACAGTCCAGTATACCATGTAAGAATAATATACCCCACTGGTTTGTTTAGTTTACTAAAATGTTGTTACTTAATTCTAACTCGTAAACATTTCTAAATTTAGGGAAGTCTCTGTCTGCTTTTCACATGACTGTGGTTGAGGAGATGAATAGATCGAAATAGACATACTGTACTACTAAACAGTGTGTGTGTGTGTGTTGTGTGTGTGTGTGTGTGTGTGTGTGTGTGTGTGTGTGTGTGTGTGTGTGTATGTGTGTGTGTGTGTGTGTGGGGGGGAGGGGGGGGTGTTAGTATTTCCTGTGGGGTTTCATACTGCCCTTCTAGGCTTATCCCTTTACAGAGTATAAAATAATGTGTGCTTGTCTTCCTAACATTTATGATGTAATTTCTTACACTCCTTGGGCCACACATCCCCACCAGGCGGAGTGTACTTTATCCAGAGCCCCTTGCTTTCAAAACCAAGCTCCGCCTCTCCAGCAAGCGCACCCACCTTGTCCACCAGCAGCACAGTGCGCCAGGCAGCGAGAGCACAGGCGTGGGGCACACCGGGGAGCGGGGCACGACGAACAGGCAGTGGGCTACTTTTTCGGAGAAAACACGGTCTTTTCTTGGTTAGGGAAAGCCCGCGTTAAGACCTCCTACGATTGAGGGGTCTTGTTCATTGTGTCAGCCGTGAAAAGAGAACTCCTTCGCGGTCAAATATACCTTAACCGGTGGTGGGGAGAAAGATGCAGTTCCAGTCCGACTCTGCGCGCCAGGCAGTCCGCCTCAGACTGTGGTGATGCCCGCCGTGCGGGGATCACCGCCCAGCAGCAGCAGCAGCAGCAGCAGGAGAAGGAGGAGGAGGAGGGGGTCACGACAACAGTGCGTCGGGGGGCCGATGATGATGATGGTAAGGTCGGGATCATGGCTAACGGAACCGGTACCATCATGTTAAAATGCGTCGTGGTCGGAGACGGTGCAGTGGGAAAAACGTGTCTTCTGATGAGCTATGCCAATGACGCCTTTCCAGAGGAGTATGTACCCACAGTCTTTGATCATTATGCAGGTAGGAATCATTTTTCTATTATTATGTCCGTCATGGGCGTTTAATAATAACAACACCCTGACACGTTGAACTGCTGCTACTCTGTGTTTTGTAATGTATCAGATTGAATATCTAAATATATGAGTGAATAGAATGTTGCCTGAGTGAATTCCCCTGTTTCCTCTGCCACTCTTTCTCCAACTGCATTGGCTTGCATCTGTTGCTATAATCAAAACCACTTGTTTGCCTTCTTCATAGCGGAGAGGGGTTGGGGACCCTGAGCCCCTCCCTCCCTCCCTCCCTTTCTGCTCCCCCTCAACACTCTCACCCTCTCTCCTTCTTCCTCTCAACTGCTCTTTTGTCATTTCCTTGCAGTGAGTGTCAACGTTGGTGGAAAGCAGTACTTGCTGGGACTGTATGACACAGCTGGTCAGGTACAGTGTATTTTTTATTTTTTTTTTTTTTTTTGGTGCCTCCCCCCCCCCCCCCCCCCCCCCCCCCCCCCCCCCCCCCCCCCCCTCCCTCTTTTTTTCTTTTTTTTTTTCTTTTTCCCTTTTCCCCCCCCCCCCCCCCCCCCCCCCCCCCCCCCCCCCCCCCCCCCCCCCCCCCCCCCCCCCCCCTCCCCCCCCACCCCCCCCCGGATGCTTTCCCCACATGGGTTTACTGCCAGTTTGCTGTGCCATGGACAGCGATGGTAGTGAAAGGGTTTCAATAGTTCTATTATGTGGAGAACAGGGCTCCTATGTCCAGTAGTGATGTCACAGGTTTGTTAATAGGGAGCTGCCTAATGCTTGGGCTTTTTCTTTACAATGTGCCATTCAGCGGGCACGAGTTAAAAACTGTACTGAAAATCCAATGGCGTGCACACACACACACACACACACACAAACAGACACACACACACACACACACACACACACTAATGTTTCCACTCAGCAGAAGAGCCAGTGTAAACAGACAGAGGAAACCATGTTAACACACAACAGACACAGGCTCATTGAGGACATCAGCACAAGATATGGTGCGTTATTTGCCACCAGAACTTTCTAAAGACTACAGTTTTAGAGCAAGTGTATTAGGTGATTGGTCTATGTGATAATTTAGATGATTAGACTCGAGCTGAAATGATTAGTCAAGTAACCGATTAGACGATTGACGCAAATAAATCGGCAAAAATGTGGATAATCAGTTGTTGTTGAAAAACGTTGCAGATTAATTGACAATAAAAAATATTTGTTAGTTGCAGCCGTAGCTCATTTAAGCTACAGTTGGTAACTTTTATAAAAAGTAACTTTTTGTCATCTTTGCTCAAACTGTCACTATGCTACTAGGCTGCTCGGCCCAGGGGCGGTGCGTGGTTTTTGGCTCGACTGATCTGTTTTCAAACTTTCTCATTTTACAGCTAAACAGTACACTAAAATATGTTTCTGAAAACATTTGAGACGAGAAATGGGCAATGCAGTAACAGAAGAGTCTATCAACTTTCCGTTGGCTTGCGAGCTGGAAAAACCAAACTTCAGTCAGGCCAATCACATCGTGTATAGAGTCGGAGGGCGGGCTGACGGCAGAGTTGCGACAGTTCCGCGTGAATTCCCCATAGACAGTATATAATGGACCAATAGACCCCGTTGCTCTGGACGGAGACCAGTGAAGGATATTAGAAGTACTTTTCCAGTGATCTCTTGCTTTACTGCGCAGCCTCCAACTGAGAGAGACAACGTAAATGTGACGTAAGCAACATGTCTGAAAGTTGTAAGTCTTCTGGTAGCTGTGCCAAGAGAAATCTCAATCATTCCCAATCTTACAGAGACGGAGAGCGTAGGTATATGAAAGGAGATAACATGGGCACAGGCTAATTATTGCTAACTAAAATGCTAGTTAACATTAGTAATTAAACCTAAACAGCTCATGTAAGTCGAAACTGCCTGCAAGCTTCTCCTGTACCAATTAATTCCTCTACTATGTGACACTAATTAATTCCTCTACTATGTGACACAATCGTTAGCCTATTTTTACAAAAACGTCTGCTACGAAGCCATAACATGAGGTACAAGGTAATGGAGCCTTTTATACATTGTCGTGTTTCTTTAGAACTAAACAATGGACAAATAGAGTCTTTAAACGCTTCAGATGTAAAGTTATTCACTGTCAAGTGACGTCAAAGTGAATGCTAGTCAGTGGAATGCTAACGGGAGGTGATGGCTAGGTAGCATCAAAATGGCGCCATAGGAGGTTCGAGTTCTGAAGCGAAGCTTAACCCCTTGGAATTCCCTGATACTTGAAAACAAAGAAGCGTTGCTATGCTTGGTTGTAGCGCTATCCTATTGCGTGCAGAGGGAATTTAAAAGACAACCGTTTATCCCGCCCCTCGGATTGAGCCCAGCCAATGATGGAGTTCCCAGACCCAACATCTTGATGTGGGTCTGGCTTGTCAGGCTACATTCGGCATTGAAAAAATTATTATAATCACAATTATTTTGGTCAATATTGAAATCAAGATTATTTAATTCATAGTCATAAATCATTATTTGAATTTATCATTTAATTACTCCTTTTGGAAAGATGCTGCATTTATTGAACTTAAAAAACAGTGAAACAGTTAAACAAATCGACAGTGAAAACACCTTGAACTGTGAAATTTCCCCGAATACTACTCCCTGTTTGAACTTTTTGAATTCCCCTTCAGAACACAAGACAAAATAAGAGAGTTTACTTGCAAAATGTAATGGGCAAAATAATAGTTTTTCTTGATTACTCTGTTTTTGTGATCGTTAGGAGTTGAAATTGGAATGGCGATTAAAGTTTGAGTCTCTACTTTGAGTAGCTACGCTGCCAGACTCGTCATCAGTGGTGCACACATTCGCTGCCCCAAGGCCTTTTAACCTCCTGTCCTTCCCAGCAACCTAAAACTGCACACATGCCAAATGTTGAATAGTCAACGCTTTCCTCAGGGCCGGATTTAACCGTGTGAAGTCAGAATGAGTCACAATCTGAAATCTGATCCGGTCATCGGAAAGACAAAAACTATGCTGAAAGAAAGGTCAAACGGAGAATATTCAGCCGTTTCTTTGTTCTGTTCATTCATGAATGCTAAATGCACAAGTCCATTAATAGCAAACCACAGCCAGCCAGCCAGCCTCCCTCCTTCTACCCACCCAAACAGCTACCTGTGGCTGTGTTATATTTCTGTTCTCAAGAAAACAGATGGTAGAGTTGTTTCTACTCAGTTGTAAAAGAGGAACACAACCTTATTGTCTATCGTGGCGTGTTTGATATGGTGTGTGTGTGTGTGTGTGTGTGTCAGAGGACTTGTTTTTAGCTGATTCAGAGTGTCTCTGAAATGGAGAAGTTCTCTGCCGGCCACCGAGAGTAGAGTTACTGCTCTGGAAAACGCAACCCCCTCTGCCCCCGACTCTGTTGACCTCTTTATGTGGAGCACAAGGCCAGCTGGTAATGTTTATAGCTTCAGCATCTGATCAAAGACCCGGCGCCCCAAAGAGAGAGGGAGAAAGGGGGAAAAGAAGACAGAGAGAGAGAGAGAGCGAGAGAGAGAGAGAGAGAAACAGATGAGGGGGGGTTGAGGAGGGGGTGGAATTGCTCAGAAAGTGGATAAATTCAGTCCTCTCAGTTTCATTTTCCATTCCCTCTATCACTCTTTCATTTAAAACTCCATCATCTCCACCTCTGGCCTGTGCTACACATGTCTACACATGGCTTCAAGCTCCCTGTGATATTTACCCCACAGTGTTTTTCTGTTCCACGACGGGTATCGGCAGCACAGGTACACGCCGCCCCTGCTGTGCACTCATCGGATGTAATTCCACGCTGTCTCGTCGGTGTCACATGTCAGGGCCACATAATCACGGCTCGGCATTGAGCCGAGGGCCACCGTGCCCTGCCTGCTATTGTCTGCGCGCTGCCACGTCGCTCCCCCAGCCGCTGCCTATTGAATTATTCCATATGGAAGGTCGGCGAAGTCTGTTTTGCTGAATGTGACAAGGGAACAAAGGGGAAAGGCTTTACTTATTCATTCATTCTCCGACTGCTGTTGCACTCAAGAAAATCTAGCATCGTGGAAACAGGAGGAAACAGGAAGTGGATGCTAAGTGCTGTGGTACTTTAGCTTGGTCCTACCAGACTCTGGTACATTTCATTTGTACAGAGAGTCTGGCCACTCTCCATTGACAAGTCTTAGCTTCCTTGAAGGCGGGTACTCTGCTGTAGTTTAAAACTATTGGATCTGCCCAGAGCCACTCTGGATCTGCCATAACCAATCGCTAACGTTAGCTAACGCCAACTCCTTCACCACTAACGAAGCGAGCTGGAAAATCTAACTTTTCCCGAACCCTGTGGGGAGGAGAGCCACAACATCATGGCCAACAACAAAACTCAGCAAAGATTGTTCTTGCTCGGGCTTTAACTTCTGGATATTCGGCAACGTTGCCACAACGGGCCGAATGACTTCGCTCACATCTTTCTCCAAATCAACAACTCAACTCAAACTAGCGCCTCAACGTCATCGTTCTCAGCCACTCCGTCTGTTCGATTGGCCGGAGAAAACCCGCGAATATACCGTAAACCCAGACGGTATACTGAAGGAAAATGAAAATTGAGCAAAGTACGTAGGAGGGCGAAGCCAGGCTAGTGGTACTTGGCCTGGGTATGGAGAAAATCAAATATCACGATATTCCAACTACATCGATGTTGATATTGCGACGATATTGTAGCATTGACAATTGGTGCTTTCACAAAATATTTTCACAATGAAATTTTAGATAAATAATCAATAATGTGGATATAATGACTAAGCGGTTACTGGCAAATAATAAAACAGATAGCAAGTCTGGAAAGTTCAGAAAATTACATCACTCCACTGTAACGCAGCCATTAAAACCAGGAAAAGAACACAAGAAACACTTTTGTCGTATTACGATATCCAAAATCTAAGCCGATATCTATTTTCATATCAAAATATTGATATAATATCGATATATTGCCCAGCCCTATGTGGTACCCATGGAAATGCTTTAGGGGTAGCAACTCAAGAGTTGTGACCTGGTGGGATCCGTGCCCTGCTGCCCCTAATAACCCCCTCTTTGTTGTTGGACTGTTCCTCCTTTGCTCAGCCCTTTAACTGCTCTCACACTCAACTGCAGTTACGGTTCGGTACAGTCTGATGAGTCAAAGTAGCCCAGTGACCCGCAGATGTCGTAGTGGGGGTGGGAGGGCGGCAGTTGGGGATGGGCGTGAGGGGTTGAAGGGGGTCATGGTTTTACCCAGCAGGGAGCCTGTCACCACTCAGCTGCTTCGACACGGAGAAACAGGAATACCATAGACATGCCTCAGCTCACACTTTCAACTTGAGATTTTACACTTTAGAGTAGCCCCACTACTTGCTGTTCTGCTGTAGGCAGGGGGCCTCCACTCTTTTTATGTGCCACTTCCATTACCTGCCATTAAAGGCAACATTAACCAGATCAGATCTTTTGAATGGAGTATGGCAGGATGTTCTCACCATATAGGCATGAATAGAGTGCATCTGTCAGAGGTGTGGCTTGGACCCAAGTGCAGAGATGCGAGAAGAGGCAGCAGTTAGAAACAATAATTTAATGAGAACACAAAGAGACTTACAGACATGTAAATTGAGCAGGTGAGTAATCCAGAAAAAAAAACGGAACACGGAAGGAACGAGGAACAAATCCAGGAACACAAAAATACAACAGAAGACAGGCCGGAGCATTAAAACAAAAGACAAATGAAAGCTGAACGACAATCAAACAACAACAGACACAGAAAGCACAGAGATTAAATAAATAAAGTAAACAAGGGTTAACAAGGGGCAGGTGACACAAGGGCTGGTGAACAGGTGAAAGACATCAGGGCGGAGCAGACAATCACAAAGGTGGGAAAACCAAAAGACAAGACAAGACAACACATATGAGAACAGAGGGACTACAAAATAAAACAGGAAATGGAAAACCAACAGAAAACATGAAACCAACTAAAACACAGAAACTTGACATAGGGACGAGACGTGACAGCATCAGCACTCAAGCCGTGATTAATGATAATGAATCACCATTAAAGGGCCAATAAAATAGAAAGGAGCATAAATATATAAATAATTTTTTTTTAGGTTAAATCCAGATCTGTAGATCAGAGACAGCACTTTGTGAATAGAAGCGTCTTGTGTCTAGGCTTGTGTTCCCACCCGGCGGCCATGTTAGAGCAGGCGTCTCTGACTCCGTTGACATTGCCAGTTTATAGAGCCCCGAGGAGGCGATAGGAGCAGAAAAGGAGGATAGAAAAGAGAGAGAGAGAGAGAGAGGGAGAGAGAATGGTAGGAGGAGGGAAGGACTCACTGATATCATTGCACTCATATGTCACTGAGTCAACAGAGCACAGTCACCCAGAGCAGCTCACACGTTGGCCAATGAAGACGCAGAGCCTCACCCTGATGGAAATGTATAGACATGTATGGACAGAAGTTAGTGTTAATAGATCATACACACATGAAGCCACTCTGTTTTTTTTTTCTCTTTTTTTTCTGTCTTTCCTTTCTTCCCCTTCCAGTGGCCATAATATTTACTGCACTACTTTGGAAAGACTGTAATGCAATGTCTCGGTGATGTACTTGTGAACTCTTGAACTGTATTAATAAAACTGTACGACTTTTATCCAAAGCCCTTTCACAGCAGCATGAGTGTAAACATTTGTGGACCGAGAGGTCTGATCAAACATAAGATAGAGCGTTGGAGCTACGTAGGAGTACACATTCTGTCTGTGTCTTGCTGTATACACTGACTCTGAGTGGCTAGCGGGCATACTGTCTTTGGTAAAGTGTCAGGGGTGTACTGAGGAAACAGTGTGAGAGGCAGAGATGGGTCTCAGAGAAGCACCGCCGCTGGGCCTGTTTACAGTAAACTGCTGAGTGGCTTACACTGTGTGCCTTTATGTCTGTGGCTCACCGGGGGATCGGAGGGTTCACTTGGGCAAGCAAGGGTCACACACACACACACACACACACACACACACACACACACACACACACACACACACACACACACACACACACACACACACACACACACACACACACACACACACACACACACACACACACACACACACATATACACACACACACACAATCTTTGGGGGCAGAGGAAAGCACATAATGTATGAAATGCAAACCATATGTGCTGTTACATGTTCTCCCAAAGAGGGATACAATTATTAGATAGGATTGGGCACAATGTAATGGTGTACATGTGTTGACTGTTACAGATTTTGCTAAACAGTTTTTTTTTTTTTTTACCAATGTAGATATCCCTCCAATATTTCTTGTTGTGTATTAGACCATTATGGGAATTATTGCAAATCAATGAGCAGGATTACTTTTATGGCAATTTTGGAATAACAGAATAGTTGCATCAATGCTAACATGCATGTTCAACAAGTATGTTTACTATTTTACCCTTCTTAGTGTAGCGTGTTAGCATGCACACATACACACAACACATGCTAATTAACACAGAGTACAGCTGATGGGAAAGTCCTTAGCTTTGCAGGTATGTATTTGATCATTTACCAAAGTATTGGACAAATAAAAATGTTACCCTGGTTGGCGCTACAAGAAAAATGACAGGATCACCAGAGTTAAAACAATCCATTCTAAAGGGGAACAATAATGTCTGCGCCAAATGTCATGGCCATCCATCCAGTAGTTGTTGAGAAATTTCACTAAAGACGAAAAATGTGAACCTCATGGTGCCACTAAAGGAAGTGAAGACATCACCAATCATTAGTTGTTATACAATTTGAGGTCTTTACATTGGTCTTTCACAATATTTCAAACTATACAAAAAAACAATCTGAGTTGTCTCATAAGGTTTGCGGTCAGCCTTATCATTAGTCTCAGCCTGCATGGAGCACCAGATGGTTTGCATTCGTAACTGATTTATCACATAAGGAAATTCAGAATGTGTCAAGTAAGCTGTCGGTCACTCAAAGAAGTGCAAAACAGCCACAAAGAATTATTTGAAATTCTGTGAAAACCTATGAAATACTGTACTCATTTGGAAGAGTATGAAAAAAATCATACATTTTTGAATCATATCCACTTGACCCACTCCAGTGGATCATAGTTGAGTCATCTACTTTACAGGCTTGAAGATTTGTACGCTGTTTTCATCATCTACTCCAAACCAATATAAAGTCGGTATATCTGAAATTCATTACACGGGCGACAAAAGATGACATACTCTCCTGGCTGATTTACTGCTGTTTGGAGAGTCTTCTGACATTTGCATAACCATCTCCCTTAATGCATTTGCGTGAGAAGGACTTGTCTTTGTGGGTATAGCAGTGTGATCGTATTGGATTGTGCTGTGTGTGTTTGGCAGAGAATGTGACTCGCTTAAGGCATCAAAATGAAAGACTGTCATGCCAGCGCTCCGTTGTCCCATGGCGACTATCCAATTTGCTTTGATTTCAGGGATGTGGACAATACATTTTCCAGACAAGAGAGTGAGAATTGATTCACTTGGACCAAGTTAGTCTGGTTGAGTCATACCTAATTACTGCAGATCCATTGATCGCCCCTGTCTTCAAGCTAGCAGCAGAAAACCATCCCTGTGAGTGCCATCCGAAGAAGTGAGATGGGCCATAAATATTCATATGTGTGCAAGTCAAGACACTCTGTCAAAAGGGTTTATCTCCAGTGAGGACAAGAGGACGCTTGAGCCAATGCACAAAGGACGGTCTTGTGTCTGTGAATTGGCCATTTATCTATTTACACCATGTGTGTAAACAATATGGGAGACGGCCAGGGGTTAAATTGGGATCTGGTAGGTGGGGGAACCCAAAGATCACATAACTCTCGTTATTTTATTCTTCCGAAACAGCCGGGACTCAGGAGTTTAGTTTCTTTTGAGTGGCATTTTTAGGCCTTTATTAGATAGCACAGCTTTAGACATGAAAGGGGAGAGAGAGGGAGAAAGACATGCAGCAAAGGGCCACAGTTCGGAACTGAACCCGCGACTACTGTGTCGAGGACTAAGCTTCCGTATATGGCCCAGGAGTTTAGTGTTCATTAAAACTAAAATTATGACTGGTGTGATTACTCCATGACAAAATAATCACAGAACAAAAGCCCAAATTGCCTACCTGTTACCACATTGCAAAGGCTATTTTTAAGCGGAGCCCGACGCAGTTAGTCCACATAAATATACACCAGGGCTACAGTCACTTCCAGCTAACTTCAGGGAAATCAATGAGGGAGGAACAGCATCACCTATCTGTTTTAACTGAATATTCTCTGGTCCAGCTCCGCTAAAAACACAGGATCTGCTGCGCGTTACCGTGTCGCTACTAGGGCTGGATATCGTTTAAAAGTTTTCGATACCGGTACCGATACCGGGACTTACCAATTTTACAAAACAAAAGTAAATTACCAGCCTGGTCCTACCAGACTCTGGTACATTTCATTTGTACAGAGAGTCTGGCCACTCTCTATTGACTTCCTTGAAGGCGGGTACACTGTTGAAGTTTAAATCTATTGGATCTGCCCAGAGCCACTCTGGATCTGCCATAACCAATCGCTAACGTTTGGTCGTGACGTATGTCATGTGCATGTGCAACAAGAGGGGAGACCAACAACAACTATCAGCTTAGCATAGCTAGCGTTCGCCTTAGCCAACTCATTCACCACTAACGGAGCGAGCTGGAAAATCTAACTTTTCCCGAACCCCGTGGGGAGGAGGGCCATAATATCATGGCCACCAACACAACTCAGCAAAGATTATTCTTGCTCAGGCTTTAACTTCTGGATATTCGGCAGCGTTGCCACAATGGACCGAATGGCTTCGCTCGCATCTTTCTCCGCCGCCATTACAGAACTACAACTCGACCTCAACGTCATCGTTCTCAGCCACTCCCTCTGTTCGCTGATTGGACCGGTAAGATTTGGCCGGAGAAAACCCAAGAATATACCGCAAACCCAGATGGTGTACTGAAGGAAAATGAAAATTGAGCGGAAGTGCATAGGAGGGCGAAGCCAGGCTAGGAAATTACAACATTGCGGCACAAATCTTTTCATTTTTTCAGCTCCTACTATGTGAGCCCCGCCTCTATGCGTAACGTAGGGTTTTTACTGCGTGTCTCTATGACGTGTAACGTTAGACAGCCAATCACAGACATTATTAGATCTTGGTAGAAGCATGCTGCGTGCTTATTGGCTCACTGACACTGATGAGATTTTATTTTACACTCACTACAGTGCCTGTTTGTAACCGGTAGACAGCAATGGGATCTTCACCTGTTCAACTGACTTTGACAGATAGTACGCGACTGTCCTGCTATTTTTACAGACGTGTGAACTCACCACCACAACCATCACCCACTGACCCACAGTACGCGCTGCTAAGAGTGAATAGGGGAAACACTGGAATGGATATTTGAACGGGAAAAACTGATGTCTGAAACTGCCAATTAGATTGACTTACTTGTTAATCGAAGGGTTCTGGCCCACTTTAACCCCTGGAGATGAATATGTCTTGTGATGCTTTGTACTCAGCTTGAATCTAAGGACTACGACTGTTAAATAATCCCTTAATGCCTCTGTCAACTCTCATGTGAAGCTCATCCTCTTCACATTCTTTTCTCGTCATAACTCAATTCCAAGTGTGGTTCTTTATGTGCATCATTCCGGTCATATTATTCCACATCATTCCTTTAAAACAGCCACAGTTAGTAAGCTCTCCTGGCTCCAGTGAGGAGTAAAAGTCTGTCTGTGTTCGGAGCTCATTTTTCACATGCTTTAATAATTCATGGATAACAATTTCTCCGATGTCTCCTGACCTCTCATCCTCCCATGACCCCACATACGTTAACTATTCCTGTGCTATTCTCCTTCCAGGAGGACTACGACCGCCTGAGGCCGCTGTCCTACCCCATGACCGATGTCTTCCTCATCTGCTTCTCGGTGGTAAACTCTGCCAGTTTCCAGAATGTGCGTGAGGAATGGGTGCCCGAGTTGCAGGAGTATGCACCCAGTGTTCCTTACCTGCTCATTGGCACCCAGGTAAGTCCAAAATTAACCATTCCTGCCAGAGGCCCTCACGCTCAGCTTCAAATGAATGCTTCTAAGTGATTTGTATTCATATATATGCCTGGATACTCAAGGATACATTAACAATATCTGTCACATATGTGCCTACACTGTAAACTGATGAACTGTCATGTTTTAGACCAAATTTTACATTCAGATTGTAGAAGAAAAAAACAATAGACTCTGTTTGCCATCGGGACACAAACATATTTAGTTAAAGTGCTCATATTATGCTTTTTGGCTTTTTCCCTTTCCTTTATTGTGTTATATATCTTTTTTTGTGCATGTTATAGGTTTACAAAGTGAAAAAGCCCAAACTCCACCCGACAGGGACTTACCATCTCCAACAGAAAACACTGTTCACCAACAGCTCCAAACAGCTCTATTGTAGTCCAGCCTTTACTTCAGAGACAAACTTGCGTCACTTTGTAACACACGTTATAATGCTCGCCTAGCTGCTAGCGTGGCACGCCCTCATACTCTGCTTCTGACTGGCTAGTAGTACTTACTGCGCGTGTGTGACTCCCAACAAAGATGGTACAGAAGTGAGATTCCTCACTCTGTAGCTAAAACAGAGAGCTCAACACACAGGGTGAAAAGAGGAGCTGCAGCAATGTGCAGTACAACAAATATATGGTGTTTTCTGAAAATGACACCGCATATACCTATTCTGGTACAAACTTTAAATACAATTATGAACCTGAAAATGAGCATAATATGAGCACTTTAAATTCAGAGACAAATTTGCATTTAATTCACCTTGGTTGGTTGTGTGGGAGCAGTTTTTTACTGTAGGCCCTTTAGCCCGCCAACTGTTAGTTGTCAGAAAATTTTTGGACAGAGCCAGACCTTTTAATTATTTCCGTCCTTTTTTTTTGTGCTGACACCTACTGGCCAGTTGGTGGATTGGTTGGTCGATATGCTCTTGTCTGCCCAAATTTTCATTGGTCGCACAATCGCTGGTGTTACTTTCATAAGACTGTGTTTACACACACACACACATACACACACATATAAAAAAAAAATTATTAATATGATTTAGCCACCTCTTATTGCAGCCTGGAAGCCCTGAACCTGATTCTCATATGGGTTTAAAATGTCATGTGGTACAGGAGTCCTCACTGCCTTGAAGGTAAATGTCTATACCAGCATTTTACTTATGCAAAGATGCTAACGCTGGACTTATGTCTTGTGATCTTCAATAGAAGCATCACTAAACTCATGAAGATGTTTAGAGATGACACTAATCCTAAGTATTAGCATATTTCTTAAGCATTAAAACCCACTGCCAATACCTTATGTCCAAAAATGAGTGCTGACTTGTGGGTGATTTTTGGTCTGTGTTCCCTGGCAACCAAATGCCAGTGCAGCCAAGGCACAGCAGTGATGAAGAGGATGGAGTGGGTGTCTGATTTATCTCCTGTCAGCTGATGTTTATTGCCCTTTTATCAGTTCCCGTCATAACTCACTCGCTGCTCTTCGGCCAGATGCTGATATTTACGCATGAGCTTCATAACAGTTAGCCACACAGACACAAATCACCCCAATCAAGTAAAGGGTTAATAAAGGTTGTTCCCAGTACGATTGTGCAGGTGGATGCATTTATCATAGCTGGTTATTATTACTAAGATGGGGGTGAGTTTTGTGTGTGTGCTGAGCATTGCAATGAATCAACTATAGAGTGAGGAACCTTGTGGTTGGCTGCGAAATATCTTTGCACAAGAGTAGGAAGTGTGGGCCAACATGTTTAGAAAATGAAAAACACATTGTCAGTTATACAGTTTAGTTTTCATGGCTGTGTTGAGAAAAGTGTTGTAATGTCAAATCAGTAAAAGTCAATAAGAAATTACAATGGTGACTTATCTCAGTGGAAGTGTCCCCTATCTGTTTCAGATTGATCTCCGTGATGACCCTAAGACCATTGCCAAACTGAATGACATGAAGGAGAAGCCCATACCCACTGAGCAGGGACAAAAACTAGCCAAGGAGGTTTGTATGTTTGTTCCTACTGAAGAGGAGAAGTAAT
The DNA here is from genome assembly GCF_010015445.1 of Perca fluviatilis. Taxonomy (NCBI): domain Eukaryota; kingdom Metazoa; phylum Chordata; class Actinopteri; order Perciformes; family Percidae; genus Perca; species Perca fluviatilis. Next base: position 26,693,927 of record NC_053130.1, on the reverse strand, counting down.
AAATAGTCTCGCTTTGCCAGGCCTATCTCCACAGCGCTGTGGTGTAAGGTCTGGCTACACCATACGTACATTCTGGGATAGGTTGTTTGCAATTTTGTTTAAACTAATCACAATCATCTTGGGCGGCGCTAAGCTCCAGACGCAGCGGCGGTGGTTCTGCTAAATAGTCTCGGGAAGGAACTCGTTCTGGTGGAACATTTGCACCGCGCAAAAGAAAACGCCACATACAATATTAACTGAAGTTAACTGTTCACACAATACAGTAACAAGAGCTATTGAAGTTAGCTGGATACATGGTAGGACGTAGTTTGCTCTTACGAGAGTATCGCTGTTTGTACTCTGTCTACAGCAATCCCCGCCAATTGGTCCCATTTAGAGCGTAAACGCCGTAAACATATCCTTTATAATTCTTTACAATCATTCCCCCGTAAGAACCATGCCTTATTACACAATCCAAAATTTCTCCTCAGCTCCCAAGTTTGTTGTTGTTTCCCATAGCGAAGGGATTTTGAGACCATACCTGCCAACATTTGGTTTTCAAAATCCGGGAGATTTGTGCGTGGGCATGGCAGCACAACCGGGGGGTGGGGGGGTTACTGTTAAGTGTACTGTAAGTCTGTGCTACCAACATTGCCATCTTGAGTTCAGCTTGCTTCATGTTTTCTGCCTCTGTCTGTTCTTTCATGATGAAGGATGAAATCGCCTGTGTGCCCTTATGTGCCTCTTCTGCGCGATGGTGCCAGTGTGTTTTAATGTGCTGGGTGATGTCATTTTCCCCGCCGTGCGCTACATTAAAATCAATGCGACACACCTTACAAAAAGCGTGGAGGTTGTCGATATGGTACGATGCATGTGAACTGTTGCGCCCCTAACACCAGTTTTATCCTCAAAATGTACTTGATCTAGATGGAGAAATAGTCTAAAAGCCAACGTTTTCACTTTCCCTGTTGTAGAAGTCCTGTGTGTTGATTAGACCCATGACTGTCTCTGTAGAAATGTCATTCCCTCAGTGAAATGCCTGGAATAAGACTTCTGTACTTTCTTTGGCTGGAAATGAATCCAGGAATACATTCTGGGTCAACATGGATGTCCAGACGAGTTTTAAGCTGTAGGAGGAAGATACCAATTGTGGTCTGTGATTAATCGCTACTGTCAGCCAAAAACCGAGAATAAAAGTCAAACGTTCAAATATTACAATCTAGACTCCTATCCATGCAAATTTGGCAACGTTAGATAGGATTTAGGTGGGATTCATGGCTTGTGGGAGTCACAACGTTTTCTGAGACCACAAGTGTCCGTGTGAGATAATTTCGAGTTATTTCAAAATCACCCAGATTAGAGCTATTTCCTGCAATGTGAGCAGTATTCTACCCTGGACATTATTACCTACAACTCTCTGTTGTCACTCTAAATGACCTGTGTTCCATATAAGTCTATGTCAAAATTAGAAATCCTTTAACAAAAACTGCTCCAATTGGATGGAACAGGTTGTTTTTTTTCATCTTATGACAATCCTCAGTGTTTAGGCTATTGTATTTTACCATTATATTGGAGTGACAGAGCTAAGCATCTGCTTTTATGAATCTTTGAACACTTACTGTGCCGCTGTTCTGACCGTTTTTGTAGAACCTTAAAACACAGTTCCATCAATATGGATTAAAAAAATACATGTGCTGCATAATAACAACCTTTTTAAAGGAATAGCTAGACATTTATTGAAATATGCTTGTTCACTTTCTTGCTGAGAGTTAGACAATTGATACCTCTCATATCTGTACGCCAAATATGTTGCTTGAGCCAATTAGCTAAACCTAGTAAAAAGGCTGTAAACGGGGACACAGCTAGCCTAGCTCTGTCCAAAGATAACAAAATCGCCTACCAGCACCTCTAAAGCTCACTAATTTAATACATTATATTTTATTTGGATAATTATATATATATAAAAATGTTTTGTATATATATATCATAATTTAAAAAGTGTAAAAATGACTAATGTGGTTGTTACAGGGGGCAGTGGTGCCGGCAGGATTCTATTTCATAGTATGCACAAAAAACACCCGCTGAAGCGGTTTACTGTGCCAGAAATAAGCTGCTCTTATAATATTTAATGTGTATGAGTGTGCTCCTAGCATACTTTTATCATATCATTATGACCAGATCATGACATTATTTTACTGAAGCGTTTTGTGAGAGAGAGAGAGAGAGAGAGAGAGAGAGAGAGAGAGAGAGAGAGAGAGAGAGAGAGAGAGAGAGAGAGAGAGAGAGAGAGAGAGAGAGGTGGAGGTGCTCAGAGCAGACAACTGTCGGCGAGCCAGTACGGAAATATGAATAAATATGATTTCTCTGTGTGCCATATTAAACATCATATCTCGAATATGATCATAAACCGGATAAGCCTCATAACCGCAATATTCATGTCCATGTTAACACAGATGATTCAAACAACATGCTATAGCTCCGTCCGTGGGTTCGGCGATACTCAGCGTCCAGCAACCAGTTGATCTATGGATCGAGTCATAAAAATGAACATTCTGATTAATAGTGGATGGGTTGTTGGTGAAATAACGTATAATTAATGAGAAAATGATTACTGTGAACAGAGCAGAGAGCAGAACAGAGCTGCTGTCAGCTGCTGCTCCTGAGCGCATTTATGCATTGTTCATTAGATGCGTAGCATTTCTCAAAGACTTTTTTTTTTTTTTTTTTACGCACAGTGTGTACAGGATTATGGCTGCCGGCGCCATTGAGAGGGGGTTATGTATCAGACTATTTCTTGGCAGGGTCCAGTAACTTTCTGGAACTTCTGTTGTTTGCCTGACAACTGCTCCTGGACAAGAAATAGGCCGCCACATACAGTATAATCCCCTCGTAAAACAGCAAGTAGACTTTTTACAGTTATTTCATGGATTAAACAAACAAGACATGACATGTTAATTTATGAGCTTCACAGATGCTGGTAGGCGGATTCTGTTAACTTTGAACAGAGCCAGGCTAGCTGTTTCCCCCTATTCCCAATCGTTATGCTAAGCTAAGCTAACCAGCTGCTAGCGGTAGCCTCATATTTACCCTACAAAGATGAGAGTGGTATCGATCTTCTCATATAATTCTGGGCAGAGAAAGACAATCTATTCCTTTAACTATATCTACAGTATAATAACTGCTGGTTGACTGCTGTATTGTACTGGAGTTTTTTGACTGATGATCCGTCCGTTCTTTTCTTCTCATCAGATTGGTGCATGTTGCTATGTGGAATGTTCAGCTTTGACCCAGAAGGGCCTGAAGACGGTGTTTGACGAGGCCATCATCGCAATCCTGACTCCCAAGAAAAAGAAGGGAGCTCTGAAGAGAAGACTGGGACCCCGCTGCATCAACTGCTGTCTGATCACGTGATACATAAACCCAAAGATCGTTCAGCAACCAACCATGAACCAAACCTGGACTGGAGAAGACAGAAGACAGAGAGAAGAAAAATGCACAGAGAGCAGAGTGAGACAAAAGAGAGGACTAAAAAAGGACAAAACAAGAGCTACTTTTAGGCTGCAGGGCTCTTGAAAGGCCATAACTCTCTCATGCTGTCCAACACAGGTTGAGGATGCAGTTTACTACCAAAGGAGCACAAAACTCAAGTCAGTCTCTTCTTCTAAGACATTTCGCCTCCAAAGTACTTTCTTTTATAACCATTTTTAATCATTTATCCTGTACAACATTGTTGTAAGGTGTCATGCGAAAACACACAAAATGACATTTCAGTTTTAAGAGAAATGCTACATTTTAAGCAGTTCATATTCTATGGTTTTGAAAGCTAGCTTATTGATTTGTGCATTTCTCTAAAGAAGAGCAGATCAGAGAAACCCTGCAGTTGATAAATAATGAGAGGCTGTGACTTAAGGGACACTGTGACACTGGCCAGGATACATTTCTGGACGTAAGGGCCCAGGTTATTTTCGATTGAAAACTTGTGCCACAAAGACTCTGTTGGCCCACAAAGTCTGTTTCCAATTATTTGCCAATTGAGGGCCTGCAAATGAACATTGTGTGTGGGATAACACAAATCAATAATGTGTGTAATGCTTTTCAGACAACACATTTTGGACCTAGAACTGTATTATTCTAAAGTTTAGAGTTTTGTTTTTGCCTTATGAAAACCCCATTATTTTATGGTGTGGCATGCCAAAACATACTGTAGGTTGGGGGCCGAGGTCTTCACCAGGAACTGAAGATCCATTTTCTAAATATGTATTATCCAGAGTTAATGATTCTATATCTCTAAAATAGAGATGACCTAGTCTGCAAATATTATTTTGTCAGCTGATGGCTTACATTTTTTGTTTGAATTTTTGCTATCCTGCAATAATGTGTTATCCTTTTATCACCTTTAAGATTTAGAAGAGAGAAGAGTGATCTCATTTTAGAAATGAAACTGATTCATATCCAACGTCCAAAGAATCAAATGCACACTTTCATCAAAATCAGGTGGCTAAGGTGACCCGATACTGTATTTCTTAAGCACAACATGAAGCACAGTCAGAGCCACTTCATTTCCTGGCACAACAAAGCACATTCCTCTGCTTTTGAACACTCCTCTCCCAGAAATGTCTGATTGAAGCACAGAAGAGGCACACTTTTCCATCAGGCACAAGTATGAGCATAGCACACTATGGCTGTGTTCGAAATCGCATACTAACCTACTATTCATACTAACTATGAATTAAAATTGAGTATGTAGCACGTTAATATAGTATATAGCGTGTGGATTATGTATACGAGATAAAGGCCCGCATGTATACCGGCGAGAGTATGAGACGTGACCTTACTGGACATACTCAACCGCCCCAAAATGCATCGCATCTCTTCAGACTGTCCAATGGCGGACTGCACGGCAGACGATTTAAATAATTAACCATTTGACAAAATAATGAATAATTGATTAAAAAACACATTTGATTAGTAATTTCAGCATTCGATTAGGCAACCCAGTCTCACGGCAGTTCATGAAATGGTCGCGTAATTTAATCTATTGATTTGTGTACACGGACACTTTTATCTCGTTTTTTTCATGATGGTCAGCACGTTTTTTTTCTATGGTAGCGAGTAGTATGAAAGGCCGAAAATCGGCGTAGGGAGGTTGGTCAGGGTGGTGGATGGGTCAAACAACACAGGACTTTCACCCTGGAGACCGGGGATCGTGTCCCGTGTGTCACGTTTCCTTTCCCCGTTCTTCTTTTCCTAAACCCAACTGGGAATCTTGCTGTGATCACGAAAGATGCTTCCCATTGAAATACATTAGTTTAAAAAACGTGCTGACCATCACGAAAAAAACCGAGATAGACGTGTCCGTGTATACGAATCAATAGATAAAAAATTACGTGACCATTTCACGAACTGCCGTGAGACTGTGTTGGATTAGTATAGGTTTTTTTACTATTCAAATTATATTCGCCTTCCCAAAATGTGTTCCAACAGCCCTAGTATGCAGTACATACTGATTGAGTATGTAGTATGCGATTGAGTATGTAGTATGCAGTACATTAGTATGCCATTTCGAACATAGCCTTACCATGCACAATGATAGTCCATCAAGTCTCTAAAATGCTATATAATAATATCCGCTTTTAAGGAAATACCTGAAAGACACTGACTCTAGAAGGGGATGCAGCAGCTGTTCTTAAGTTTTGGCCTATTTTAACAAAAATGTTTACAAGGTGGAGATTTACACATCACTTAAAGCTATAGTGCGTAGTTTCTCTCGCCCCCATGAGGAATTCTATATAATGACAACAAAACTGTCAACGCGTCCACATGATACAAGCCTTACGTGATCACACATCACCCCCACCCGTCCTCCACGCAGTTGCTAATAGCCAAGGAGGACACGGAGGATTAAAAAAAACATGATGGACCCTTCACTCGAGGTTCTGCGCGGGAAAGTCACCAGATGACACAATCTTCTGAACACAGCCATACTGAGGAATACAGAGAGAGAGTTGTGTGGAGCTGATAGTCTTGATTAGCTTTGTAGCAACTCATTTGGCAATGGCTTGAATGTAACAGACGTTCATTAATATCAAAAAGTTACGCACTAAAGCTTTAATTAAAATGGGTTGCGCCACAGAAACTAGTTCTCTCTTTGAGATTAGTTGTTACTAAATATTTTACACCAACTGTATAACATAGCTGTTATATAGCGTTAGCCAGTCAGAATCAACTGACGTTAGCTTGTAGACTCGTTTCAAAAAGTTAAAAACTGTAATATTGGAACATGGTCGATACACCTGAACTGACACTTTCGATCCATCTATCTATCTATCTATCTATCTATCTATCTATCTATCTATCTATCTATCTATCTATCTATCTATCTATCTAAGATATTTCTTAGTTTCAATGGTGCAACCCGATGTAAATTACTAACTTGAAACGAGCTTGTAGTCACAAAGAACTTTGAAAGGACTTAACCCATAAACTTGCAAGCCCGAGTTTTGAATTCAAATAATTACCAAATTATTGCATGACAGCTGTGAAAGGTTTTATCTACGGAGACATTCATTTGACCACTTTTTAACAACACTGTAAACAGGTTATCCCGTAAGAACTCATTGATCCATGTAATAAAGTCACATTCTACAACATTTCAAACAAAATATTGAGATATGTGAAGTTTACCAGGATTTAAAGAATAGTTTAAACACCTATGAGCTCCCAAAATAATTGTATGCAACAAAGGTTTCAAGCCTACATGTCTATATAACTTGTAGAGGTTGTGACTGAACTTTTTCTTGCAAGCCAAACATGGTAAATATCAGCTCTTCTTATTTTTATGCATTTGTTATTGGCTTTTTCTAACTTTTTTTTTTTTTTTAAAGATATTAATCAAAGGTGCCAACTCTTGCTAAATGACTTGTATTCATTTTGTGTTGAGAGTCCGATATGCTGATTGATTAAAGCTTTAATGTAAATGGTGCTCCTCCTCTCTGTCCCAGCCTGCGGTGTATAACTGTCTTTTTGAGCAGCAGAGTGGATTGCGGGGTGATTAACCTTCTCACTCGGACAGTTTTGCTTGCTTACGTTGTGTGAAGGTCCACCCTCAGGATCCAGGACCTAAGTGCCACAGCCACCAATGCATTCTCCCGTTGATGCTCCTCTCTCTTCTCAATAAATGTGTTTACTGTGTTAATAAACCGGCTTGGAGGGTTTAACTCGGACAGCGTCAGATGTGCTTTAGAACGCATTTGTGAAATTAACTTTTGCAGTGTTTATTCCTGGAAATGGGCATTCGTGTTCATTACAGGTCAGACATCACTGGGTTGACTTGATAAGCAGGTCAACAGAATTAAACTCTTGAGGCGTGTTTGAATGAATGCACACATCCTTTATGTTCATCTATGTATGCTTTGATCTGCTCTGTTTAGATAGTTTCATTTTTCCTGTCAGTGTACTTTTTATGCCACTGCTAAGGGTGTACATGGATGAGTTGTGTTGATCTCTGGAGCATGAGCGCCACTTGCTGGCTACTTATATATAGAATGTCCCTCACATCTTTGCTTTTTACTCAGATATTAGAAGGCACTTTAACGTGCACACCTTTTCTTTTACTCTGCTTCACATGTATCGGGTTTGCCATCTAAGAGGTACTTCAACCATTGGACACACTGTTGCTATTGGGGGTTGAGTCAGCTGCCTTTGTTTCACAATTTAAATAAGCATCTCAAAAATGAATATTTAGGGGGTGCCTTCTGGTAGAGCATGCGCCCCATGTACCAAGGCTCAGTCCTTACCGCAGTGGCCCAGGGTTTGAATCCGACCTGTGGCCCTTTGCTAAGTCTTCACCGTCTTTCTCCCCACTTTTCTGTCTGCAACTGTCCTATCCATTAAAAGGCCAAAATGCCCACAAAAACAATTCTTTAAAAATGCATATTTAGGACCATTTCTGGGTTTGAAACCACTCTGAATCATACATTTTGTCTAGGTGAGTTATGAATCCATACCAAAAAAAAGTTCAAGAATAACACAATTTACGGCATAATATTCAATCATCTAATTTGCATTAAGGATGGGCAATACTATGAAATTTGGTTTGATTCGATACCAAGTAATACCCAGACCAGAGTTACCCATTCCAATACTTTTTATTTTACTTGTACCTTTTTATTTTACTTTTTAATGTACGATTGTGTATGGAAGAGTTGCATGTCAGGATTCATAAGGTCAATGAATCATAGGCTACTTATTAATGCATTTTCAGTAATGATTTGCCAAACAAAGACATTTTTTTTTTTTTTTTACTATGATGATTGATTTCTCCTCCGCAACCCTTCTGTTCTCGTTTATTTTTTTACCATATATGGTGATAAAATCTCTTGCCTTGTGCATCTTGTGTATCTCAGTAACGTGTCTGTTGGGTTCTGGAGCCCTGCTTCTTTGATATACTGAAGCAGAGCTGATTCTGCTAAACAAAAGCGTATAGCTATTTGTTAAGATACATGGTCCTATATCATTTATCATAAATGTCTCTGTAAGACATAAAACACACAGAGTAACCTCTTGGCTCTGGCAGTAGATGTGACACTGCCCTGAACAAATTGTAAATCACTCATATCCATGTAATACACAATATAAATGGTGCAGTTTTAACATACAAGAAACCATAATTTAAAGGACAATTCTGGCGCAAAATGAACCTAGGGGTTAATAACATGTGTACCGAGTCTATCCGTTCTCTGGGATATGTTTTCATGCTAATCATATGTGTCTCCAGCTTGACATGTCATGACTGTTTCCCAAGATGGCACCCGCATGTATACATGAACGCTACTGTCTTTATAATCTATGTTTTTAATAAACTGTCTGTACACTTACAAAGTTCTCAATGCTTCGGTTTACATGTAGGGACCCTCATTATGCTACCGTTGAAGTGTAGTGCTATTTTGAGCCTTGTTAGTGGTGTAGAAATAGCGATTTACCCTCTCTCCCGAAGGCTAGCGTTATAAACTGGTTTGCGCTAGATAATAGTGACCAGGCTTTATAGATGACAATACATTTTATCTTTAAAGCTGACTTTGCTAAACTATGCGGGATTGTTTTTAATCTTATCCAGGGAAATTTCGCTGAGATCAATGCTCAGACAAACAATTGCAAGCCGTTGACCACCCATGTGTCCATTAACAATGTGATTATGACACTTGAGAAAGTACAAAATGTCTCTTTTTAAAAGGAAACTATTTGAAATGGGCCACTGGAAAAATCTTCAATAAATATAGGTAAGGTTTTGAAATGACATTCACAGAATGTATGTATGTAAGGTGGCTCTTTAACATACAACACTGTGGCTACCACTTCATTCAAAGCCATGACTGCTTGCATGGTGGCCTGCATTGGTGAATGATGTGTTCATGCCTGCAGAGTTTCAACCATACTTCAACCATAATTTTTTCTTACCTTTTCTGTGAACTGAGTTTTCGTCCTGCAAGCACTCTAGCTTGGCTGAGTATATTCTAATATAGCTCAACATATATGCCTATTGGACAGTTTAAACATCAAGCGCTAGCAAGCACAGTACCACACATTACACTGGCAAATGTGAAGTGAAACACTTGTGCAGAGCAGCTAGCTAAACAAAGGCCTTCCTGCCTTCCCCCTTATTCCATTTTCCACATGGAAGAGTCAATGATCATGTATTGTGGACAGGAGACATTAATTTGCTCATTTCCATAGCATAGATCGGTGTAGGACAGTATACGACTCAATAAAGACAAACAATTTGTAGGCCTAATGGACAAGCTGACCATTCTTTACACTAACATCTAATGTCATTAGTGTTTGACTGTCACCCACAGGTCAGAATGATTGGTGCTACATGTGCTAGATTTAGTAAATAATTAAAAGAGGTCGGTTAATTTTAAAACGTCCTATAAACGAATAACTGCACCTTATTAAACACTAGCTCAAGCCTCACCCTGCTGACTGCCTTGTGCTTCAAAGGCAAGCTGGTATCTATCATGTCTGGGTTCACTCACAGTTCATTCAGCACAATGAACCTCTAAAGACATACTTGACTGTAAAAAGTAGACCAATACCATTGCCAAGGTATTAGACAATGTTTTTCATACAGTAAATGTATCTTGAGAGGCATGACTGTGTCGCTAAATATTTTGGAATTAGCCTAAAATTTATGACTCAGCTATTCATACATACAGAATAGAGAAATCATTGTTGTATTAAGTACCGTTTGAAATTAAGCGCATGGGCATGCATTTCACGCTGGGATGTGACCTGGATAAAATGATACCCGATTGACATATAGCACTTTAAAAGTATAATAATGATAATAATAATAATAATAATACTAATAATAATAATAATTATGCTACAGTTTTTTCGATTGCTTAACCACAGTGGGCGCAACTAAAGCCACATGTGCAAAACTCTAACAGTCTGCACTACAGACAGTCACCTGAGCTGAACAGTTCACATCACCTGCAAAACTCATTCCAAGCAACACAACTCTTAACACATGTTCAAAACAGGCTCAGTACAGCCAAACACTATGCACAGTCCTCATCTAGATAACACACACTGTCACTCAGAACACACTGAGAGGAAAAACACTAGCGTCAAACACCAATACTGAAATTACAAACTTTCTCATCTTTACAGTTTGAATAATTTGAGGGACTTCACACTACTCAAGTTTCTTTAAAGAAAAGAGTGAAATTCTTTCACATGAAAATTTTTATTTTATAACATACCAGTTTTTTTAGAAAACAAAAAGGAATGAAAATCAGCAGTTTGCTTCGTTAGATATATAATTTTACTGTATTTTGCCTGTAGTAGTTTATGTAATGACTGGAAAAAAAAGTTAAAAACTAAAGGTACGTAATAAAGAACATTGGATGTCCTGGCTGTGCAGACTGTAGTTAGAGTTTTGCACATGTGGATCCAGTTGTGCCCACTGTCGTTTAGCAATCGAAAAAAACTGTAATACTACTAATTAGAATAGCCTACCTTACATTAATAATATAGCAGATTTGAGGGGTTTGAGACACTTTACCAGGGCTCAGTAAACATGATTGGGATGTTGATGCAATTTTGTTCCCCCCCCCCCCTACTGCCACAAGATGGCAATCTTGCCTTTGTCACGTCACTTTGTGACTAACTCCGAGATACTGTACATCTAGATTCATACAATACATTCAGAACAGAACGAATCATGTCGTTTTTGCTCACAAGTTTTAATGCAATCTTTTATTTTGAATTTTATGTCTTCGTACTCTGAATTAAAGATATTGCTTTCTACTGTAACTACTGATTCATATCACCATTACTATTGGCACGACCCTGTGAATCAGTTTTGTCCTAAATTTGTTGAACTTATTTTTTTTAGAGGCACAAATATAATTCTAATATCCAAACACAGCAATAAAATGAGAAAACATACAGGGAAACTTAATATGAACAAGTCTTACAATAATTCAGGATGAGGTCAGATCAAAACGCAAATGTTAATAAGGATTAAAACAGTAATTACAAGATCTGACATGGTTAAATAGATAGAAATATTATTTTGTACCTTGAGTTTCAGTGCACTGCGAAAAGAGAGATGTTGGACAAAACAATACCTTGATCCAACTGTAGTCCAGCATAGTTTGAAAAACGGTTGATGTTCATCATTTCTTTTGACATACACCGCCAAAACGTTTAATGTACTGTATGATAACAATTTTAATGTATGAGTGCTTAAGCCAAATAATAGTTTGAATATTAAATGTCACCTGCATACTATCCATCTATTCAATATCACAACTGATCTGTATCCAGCTCTATTTGTGCCCTGAGTGACTGCCCATGCCCAAACATCTGTCAGCACTTTTGTGATTTGTTTTAGTTTATTGGAAAGTAAGACTAGTAGCTTGCTGCAATAAATTAGAGTTTACTACGTACTAACATATTCTTCTAAGGCATGGCTATTCAATTACAAATTCAGTTGGACCAGATTTAAAAAAACCTTGAAATGTAGATGGGCTGTTGTGACAGACAAACAGGACGAGCCGCGGCCGGGAGCTACCCGGTCTGCGGCGATATTTCGCCGTCTTGTCTATTTTCTCTGTGTGCCATAAGCAAATCCGGCAAGAAAACACACTATATAACATCTAATATAAATTATAAAGGGTAGCCTATGTTATATATGATATAAATAGGGTTGGGTATCGTTACAAAATATTCGATACCAGTACCGATACCAATACTGGGACTTCGATACCTACGGTTCCTAAGCGATACTTTTTTTTCAATACCAATTTTATAAAACAAAAAGAAATTACAGCATTGCACATTACAGCACAAATCTTTTTATTTATTGTTCAGCTCCTACTCCTTGAGCCGTCTCTGTGCGTAACGTGGAGTTTTTCCTGCGTGTCTCTATGATGTGTAACGTTAGACAGCCAATCACAAACATTATTAGATCTTGGTAGAAGCATGCTGCATCCTTATTGGCTCACTGCCGCTGATGAGATTTACTCCTAAGGTTTGGAATTGGGTATTGAATGTCGAGGCATTTTTTGATACTCAATACTTTAGAGGCAATTCGGTCGGTGCCTAAAAAGTATTATATTTGGTACCCAGCCCTAGATATAAATTATCTGGTTCTGCTGGACCACTCAGGGGTTGCTTCTGGCCAGATATGGCCCGCGGGCCACCAATTGAATAGACCGGTTCAAGGGTGATCAACACTTTACTTCTTTCAAAATGATCCTAGTAGAATAAACTCCACAACTTGCTGCTTCAATCATTTGGAAATTAGTAGTATAAGTAGTCTAATTGTATAAAAATGGAAACAATCCTTATTATGAATATAATATTATGAAAATATTATGAGTCAGGTGTGAAAGCTGGGACACTTAACCCTCGAGTTAAACATATGTTTCTCATTTGTAGCAGAACTGATGTGATACTGGTTTTGTCAACAGACCTTTGGCTTTCAGATCCAAGTGAATCACACTCAGTCATCTTGGACACAGTAGTAAGTTATTATATCCTCATTGTGGATTGTTTGCAGATGACAAAGCATAGACATTCGGAGGAGAGGTCCATGTTGAGTAAAATAATGTGAATCACTCCTGGCAGAAGAATCAGTGCTAAGGCAATTCTCTTTCATTTCCTCTCATAAGCACAAATTAGATCAGCAGCTCAGAGATGTAAAAGCTAATGTGTTCGGACTGCTGGTGATTTCCCCTGAACTCACCCTGTGCTTCAGCTAACTACTACATTACTCACACCACTTCCACTTCCCATTACGCCTCGTGTCATGTGCTCATGAATGATCTGACTCCAAGGGATGACCTCATGTGTGGGTGCGAGTGACTATGAATTCAATTCAATTCAATTGTATTTATAGTGTCAAATCATAACAGAAGTTATCTCAGGACATATAGAGTAGGTCTAGACCACACTCATAATGTACAGAGACCCAACAATTCCCCCAAGAGCATGCATTTGGTGCAATGAATGCTCCTTTGAGACGTTTTAGTTGGATATAAGATTTACTTCAAGCTATGTCACATATTCACTGGTTCAATTCCATTTAATTCATTTGATTTAAGAAGAGGACAGTGCAAATTAATAAAACACATGATTATACATGGGTAAAAAAATGCAAGCATTAGCCAAATGGCCTGGTCTGTGCTATAAAAATGCCTTATCTAATTCTACAGCACTTGGGGTCTTAAGAGGGTGTCTGTATTACCATCCTACCATTTCCACAAATAAATGCATGTATTACTTGTTTAGTTTTTCTGCATAGATAAACGACTTTGCTCTGTTATTTAATTAACATTGCAAGGAAAGTTTACAGGTATGATGATGGCCAGATTAAACTGCTAACATGTAGCTACTAGGACCCATATAACCCCCTTTCCTTCCACTGTCTCTGCAATGTCTAAAGTTTTTCTATGCTGGAATATTACCTGGCCCCAGGTTTTCTGTGTGGTAATTTGATTAAATACTATTTATTTTGGACTTTGAAACATTAAAGGGCACACAACTGAAATAATACGGTTTTAAAACTAGATGTTGACACATTGACCTTCCTCAACATTAGGCCTGTGTCTAATGGCTCTTATCATATTGGTTAATATTGTGCTTTAGAGGTAGCCTACATAATACTCCCTAACACATTTTCAATTAAATTACTAGGCTAGAAACTACTTGACAAACAGTAAGCCCAGAGCTTTCAGGGGCTCCAGAGTTTTGGAGACCCAGAGCCCAACTGGTAATCCAGCCTTGGGTATGATGATAAAAGGAGGATGGGGAGCATTAAGTGAGAGCATTGTTTGTAGTTATTCTGATACATTCTTTCCTTTTGAATCTCTAGAAGAAGAAAACATATTGTGAAATCAAACTGCGTTTTCTTCATTCTGGGGTTCCACTCACTTCTAATGCAGAACCAATTGCTCCTGGTTCTCCTACCTGGATGACATCATTAGAGTCATTGGTCCGGCCTAGCTGGCCTTAACACCACCAGCATCACTTCACCACTCCACGTTTCCAAGTAGCTGCCAGTGGAGAGCCTCATCCTCCTCTCTCGTTTATTGGTGACACGAGACGCCCATCACGCTGGAGCCAGCACCGGGGCATTCCCTATCCGCGTGCTCCGTCGGAAGTAGCCGTCTTTTCCCTTTCCTCCATTGGACTGAGCCGCTGTCAGTCGTGTTCCCGGACTTCCCTCACGCTTAACACCGTCCGCCTCTCCGGCTCTCTGTCTGCTGAGACCGCCGTCATATTGGCTGCTAGAGCAGCAGCGACCACGGCAGAAAAGAAGACCCCCACCATGGTGAAGAACGGGTTCTCGCGGCGCCTAGAGAATCATTTAGCTTTTTAAATCATTTGGATTAGTATTTAGCGATTTATTATTAAACTATTCGGGATGATACCATCAAGTATCCGCGTACCTTTAGTGCTTTCATCCGACACTGTGGTCCGCAAGGGGGATGTATGCCTGACTTCTCTTAATAGCCATTTTCTGCAGACAAAGAGAGCTGTTGAATAGAGCTTTCAAAAGGCACGAGGGTAAGATATAAATTCGAGAAACAAACCACTACTTTTACATGTCCCATTTGTCTACTCAGCATATTCAAGCAACACAGCACCACTGGATCTATTTGTGATTTTTTTCATTTTATTTTTTGTCGCTTTTTCACAAGCTAAAACGCTAACTCCGCTAGCTGGCTGGTTAGCCAAAGCTAACTAAAACGCTAGAAACTCCCATTCTAGGAAATGCTAACAGTTAGCATTTTTGACAGCTCGCAAGCCTGAACCGCAAGTTAGCGAAACGGTGTGCATTTAGCGTTAAGATAGCTTATTATTTGTTTCAAATGTGTTTCTGAAAAATATTACACATTTTACCGAAGTCACCAAAGCCAACTTGGCAAATATGAGCCTTGATAACGTTATCTTCGCGGCTGTAGCTAGCTGTATTTAGCGGTGTATTGGGACTGGCTGTGGATGGTTAACAGTTAACGTGTTAGCAAGTCCGCTGACTTGGCTCGGACCAGGGAAAAGTGGGGCCTCCAGAAGCGTAAAGGCCTTCCAACCATTTCTATATACCGGCTAATATAACGATATAGCTCGATAGTTCTGTGTTTTCTCTTTACATTAGCCAAGTTAGTGGTGTAACGTATCTATAATGTGTCAAGCAACCGTTAGTAAATGCTAGCTAATATAATAAACTTTACTCAATACTGCCCACGTCAATCTGTATTCAAACAAGGTCAGTTTTGGTATTGTAGGGATGGCTTCTGTAGCTAGTATCATCTCTAAAGAGCTTTTGTCTTAAAATACAATTTAAGATGTTCTTCCAGTTAATTTTACTTGACTAATGTGGGTTAGCCTACTTAGTTTTCTATCTGACTTGAATGCTTTTTGATTAAGTGAAGTACAATCAGTGTTGTATCGTATTAATTACTGAGCACAACATACTAACAAAGAGCAGAGTAATTATAAAGAATGCATTATGTAATGCACTGCTAAACAACAATGCAATATTTAGTTGCAGAGGAATCCTTTTCTGTGCACATTCTGCCTCTATTTAAAAGGTTTATTTTTTTGTGTGCCAAAAATGCATTCTGTGGAGGAAAAAACTGGATCGTTTGCTATAACATATCTAATTAAACTTTAAATATTAGCTGAGTTTTGTATGATAGGAAGGATAGGAAAAGAGAGTGTAATTTACAGACCCTGTGTGGCTTTCTGCCATCCCAGATACCTTTTCAGAACACAAAACGCTGCAAATATCTCATTAACCGGTCTGAGCAGAGAAGGCGTCCTCCCTAAATCTTGTCTTCTCTACAGCCCTCTCTTAGATCAGTATGATCCCAGGAGAATGGGTGTGTTGGGCTGCCGGAGAGCAGAAGTAGCCTAGTTCTGTTTCAGGGCGGTTTTAAATGGTTGTGGACTGGATCGGACTATTGGCGTGGCCATGTTATCAATGGCAACAGTCGTAGAGAATTATATAGGACGATTACAGTTTCAAATAATTAATCTTGTATTAGCTGAGCAGAGTACATTTTAGGTGGACATCTGCAATATGAGATGCCATAGTGTTGTGTGTCCTGCTATAGCCATAACATTGAATTTATAGGTTATAATGTTGCATAAATGATTGTAGCAAATCTGATTACTAGTACCACTGTTGTCTGCTTTGGATAGCTCCAAGAGTTTCTTTACTGTCTAATAAGAATGGAATGGAACCAAACGGGGGCACAGATTAAGGTGTGTGTGTGTGTGTGTGTGTGTGTGTGTGTGTGTGTGTGTGTGTGTGTGTGTGTGTGTGTGTGTGTGTGTGTGTGTGTGTGTGTGTGTGTGTGTGTGTGTGTGTGTGTGTGTGTGTGTGTGTGTGTGTGTGTGTGTGTGTGTGTTTGTTTTATCTAGTGTGATCCAGCATGTGGGGGGTATGCTAGCTAGCATGTTTTTACATTTTTCATTTATTGCCTATATATAATGTGTTTAATGTTATATGTAACATGAATGTAAGTAAATTTTTTTTTTTTTTTTTTTTTTTTTTTTTTTTTTTTTTTTGAGATTAGCAAACTGAGGGATTAACAAATCAACCCGGATGGAGAATCCAGCCTCTGAAGATGTAGCTGATATAACATTAGCCTAGGGCTGGACGATTATTTGAAAATTTATTATCGAAATTCTGAAGCTGTTATCGACGTATATATATTTTTTCTTTACCATGACGATGATTTAGATAATTTTATTTCTGTTGATAGACCTGCTTTCTCGTGTGTGTGTGTGTGTGTGTGTGTGTGTGTGTGTGTGTGGTCCAATATTAACAATGGCCAGTCACGGGCCGACGCGCACAGACACACACACTGGTGCACAGACCAGACACCAGCCACTACCTTCTGTTTACTGATAGCTAGCGTTTAACTCAGGCTAATTAATTAGCTAGTAAGTGGCGATTTTTGGCAGCCAGCCTTCCAAAAGAAAGCACAATTAAATATTAACCGATCATTAACTGTTGACCGACAAGCAGGAAATGTAGTCTCAGTCCACCCGTCCAGGAGGCTCTGAGTGACAAACTTTCCGCACTCCGTGTCTGCGGACAACTGTAGGCTTGTACCAGCATTGATGTTTTGTGCATTGTCGGACACATGCAGCCACTTTCCTGAAACCGATCCGGACACAAGTCCACAGCGGCCTGCGGTGTGTATGTCCCAGCCTGTCTCCAGTGCCTCCACCTGCAAGTTGCCAGCTGTGTGTCTGCCTGGTACGCTCTCAGACGGCTGGTTTAACTCGCCGGTCCTCATCAATATAGTTTCATGTGTCACGGAACTCTCCACAAGCAGAAAAAAAAGAGGAGCTTAAAACGCAACTTGCAGGTTCAAAAGTTGGGACTAACAAGTTAATTAGCAGTTATGAAATAGATTGTATAGCCTATATACATTTTTATCATGCAAAAGACGTTTTTTAAAAGTTTGTTCAAAAAAAATGTAAAGACGCAGTGTCCATCGTCGAATCACAAAAAAATGTAATTATCGTTCATTTATAGTTATCGAGGTATAATGTGCAATTAATCGTGATTTAGATTTTAGGTCCTATCGTGCGGCCCTACATTAGCTTCACAAGTCTGGTTTGTTGTGGAGGGAAGACAGCAGGATGTGAACACACAGTTTTAGTTCATAGATCATTGTTTGTTGTCTGTACAGTTACGGAATCAAGACAAATGCTGGCAAATTAAGGTTGCAGCTGGTAAGACGTGCGCCAACAAAAACCTTGATGGATGAGAATCCGTTGTTTTGAATGTATTTCTTTTTAAAATCGAATTGGCTGGACAAATGGTTCAAGTAAATGTTCAGCCATGTTGCTTCTTTTTGATGAAACCTTTGATTGCCTGTATAAGTTGGGCAGCTTGAGCCCAAAGGATTTCACATGGAATTGTCAATGTATGCCATTGAGCCACTATATTGACATCATACTTGTTTAACTTGAGTAACACTACAGTCAATGTGCGTCGTGTGGTATTGCAGTAGAGAGGCACTGCTTTAGTTTTAGTTTAGCAGATTTTAGTTCTAGACGGTCGCAATCCCGATGTCACTCGGTGTGATTATAAACAGCAAAAATTGCACGATTTTTAAGTAAACAAAAAGGTGTGCGTGACACTCTGTGTACACTGCAGTTTCCACGTTGTAACACCCTTCACTTTACCGACCGCATTAACAGATGAAGCCACCGTGTCTTAAGAAGCTGACTAGTGACCAGTCAGTTTGTTTAGGCAGTAGCCCATGTGTCCTGTATGGTCACGTGAGTAACTGAAGTGTAGAGGGGTTAGAACATGCAGACAACAGATGTACAAAGTATATTTTGTAACTTAATCACTAGTTATTATGATGGTATTGTTATATTGCACCCATCTTGAATGTCATCGTTTATAAGGGCATACAAAATGTAATTTAATAAGAATTTTCTAAAATATTAAGTTATTTAAAAAAGCATTGCACATTTTTGTTTGTATGTATTTCTTTCTTTGTATGTTAAAGTAAAAAAAATACACATTTCAAAATTGTTGTAACTTGTTCCTTGATAATCAAGTAAACTCATGCTACTATTATATTGTAATCACAGTATTGTAATTGTAATCCCAATATGACTTTTTCTCCAAATCGTGCAGCCCTAGATGGTTTATAAAATTTTATTGGTACGCACTTATAATAACAATGACTAAGAAGCATATTGTCTCTATTGACTCGTACTTATAGGACTATATTTTAAGAAATTTAAATCCTCACTCAGCTGTCTTGTGGCTGTAGTAAGAACCTTTGGTTGGAGCCCTTAAACTAATTTATAACTTGAAGGAGTTTACTAGGAATGGTTAAGAATAGGGCTGAAACTAATGATTTATTTCATTATGAGTTAATTTGCCAATTATTTTTTCATTAATTGTTTGATTTATAAATCATCAGAAAACAATGAAAAATCCACCACCACATCCTACAGATTAATGTTTATAATTATTAATTTCCTTCAAATTGCCTGATTGATTAATTGACTAGTTGTTGCAGCTCTAGTTAAGTTGCATCTTGAATAACATTAGCTTATTCAAGTTCAGTTGGCACAACATTATTTGTGCATCCCTAGGACAGCTGAAGTTCCATACAGTATGGACACTTGCCATGATGTTAGGAACTATGATCAGAGCCCGTGCTGTGGGCTCAGTACCATACAACAGGAATGGCACAGTGAAAGATGTTGCTTACCTTGATGACGTGTTGCAGGTTTGAGTTCACCCAAGCTGATGTCAGCTCCTCTTACCTGCAGCACTTCATGGTGACGACTAGGGCTGGGCCATATATCGATATTATATCGATATCGTGATATGAGACTAGATATCGTCTTAGATTTTGGATATCATAATATCGTGATATGACATAAGTGTTTTACTGTTTTTTAAAGGTTGCATTACACTAAAGTTATGTACTTTTCTGAACTTACCAGACAGTTCTAGCTGTTCTATTATTTCCCTTTTCCCCCACTTAGACATTATGTCCACATTACTGATGATTGTTTATTTAAAATGGAAATGTGAAGATATTTTGTTAGAGCACCAATTGTCAACACTAGAATATCGCCGCAATATCGATATCGAGGTATTTGGTCAAGAATATCCTGATATCAGATTTTTCTCCCTATCGCCCAGCCCTAGTGACGACTGCTTTTACGATTGCTCGGTGTCCCACAATTTTTATCACCTTGGGGTCATAGTGTAAGGATTTACAGATGACAATGTGTCATCTGGGCACCTATTTTATTTTTTCCTTAACAAATGCATTTGAAAGCTGCACTCCTTGAAATGCATCAATGCGGCACTGACCATTTGACAATAATATAAAAAAAGGGAATGATATAGGACGACTACAGTTATAAATGATCGATCAAACACCCATTTTGTACTTTTGGACTGATTACAAATATGTCCAATCTTTTAATTACTAAAAGTCTGACTGCTTTTTGGTAGGAGATGAGATTCAGCATACCGTAACTCAAGCTAAGTTTCCATCCACTTGTCAATTGAATTATCTGAAGTTCGGTTAAAAAAAAAACACATGGGGCTTTAAAGCAAATAAAAACCTGTGCGTAATGATGTCACATACTGATGATTTGAGCCATTTTATGGTGTTTCCAATCATTTTCGCACTGAATCGCACAACGTTCAAGCAAACCTTTGCGAACAAAGTTTTGCTAGACAAAAAAGATTGCGCCGTCTACCTACATATGAGTAGTAATTGCAGAAGTTGTATTAGTGCTTATGTGCCAGCTGATAGCGACATACCAAGATGATGCCGATGCACGTAAATGCCCGACGACAACCAAGGCGGCTTGTGGTGTGGGTACGAGAGCGCTCCAAACTGTTCTGGAAGATCGTGGTTTACAGACACTTCACGGAAACCCTTTGGTGTTAGAATTTTCAGATTTGACCTGTTGTGTAATTTTACTGTCCCGTCCCTTGACCCAGATAAGCCATGGTCCTCCGGTGCCAACCGAGAAGCGTATCGCCATTGTGCTCTACAAACTCGCTACATGCGCAGAGTACAGAGTGGTAGGCGAAATGTTTGGGGTCACCAAGACGACCGTGTGTTTACGGCATGTGCAATGCCATACGAACAAGCCTGATGCAAAGGTATAGGCCTATATAGGCTGCCTACCTGGAGTGGATAGGGCACATGAGATCTCGCTGCATAACTACTGTATAGAGCACACCTTGTGCCATCGGTGTATGGCACAATAGACCGTACTCAGGTCCCGATTAGACCCCCCTGCTGAAGGCTGCAGGGATGTGGTCAATAGAAAGGGCTGGCTATCAATCGTATGGAAATTCCATAAGGCATTTTTTATTCGATATCACTTAATTTTGCATAAAAACGTGTGGATGGAAACATAGCTACTGACACTAAAAGTGATCGCAACAGCAGTAACAACACTCTTAAATAAAGCATATTTATAATATAAGGAATTTCATCTTGCTGTATTTTCAATGCAGGAGAAAACAAAAACAAGTTTATATGCATCAAAAATGACAATTTTGTAATCAAATTTAGTGTAATTAACTAAGTTGCAGCTTACAGATGTTACTGTGGGAACTACAGGGAAATTCTTAACACTTTTAAAACGGTTTTGCTGAATTGGCATTTAGTGTTAAGGCATTTGGATGCTTTGCTTTGGATGTTGTTTGTTGGAAGTCTAGTTTCATCGCTTGAGCTCCATCTCAAGCCAGTGGTGATCAGATTGGGAGCTCAGTCAGATGCTGTATCCTTTGAGAGAATGAACGGAAGACGTCCAACGGACCAGACAATGCACAGCACTTACTCAGGCTTATTGTGCAGATGCACATGGAGTACAGAACAGGAGATAAACTACAGTGAATGAGTTATGTCACATTTGGTGATGTAGCGCAACTGTGAATAAGATAATTATTTCATAACAACACATTTATTGCAGGCTGTTTTTGTATGTGGTGCATACAGGCTCAAACATTGAATGACTGACAATCGGAGAGACATGTTTTGTGAGTACAAAACAAGTCGATAAGGGGGATGACACTGACGTCATGAGTTTCTTAGTAATAGCCTTGGAACTGCCCTCAGCAAATCAACTTAATCAGTCATGTGCTAAAGACCGTTCTGGTTTCCTGTGCATCAAAGAACTCCTCTATCACAGCTGACTGTGCAAAGCCATAATCTCTTGCCATGTTCTGACTCTCTATAATGATCTGCTTGTACTAATGGATAAAGTCAATGTTGGATAATGTTATCAGTTACAATATTCTTTAAGTGATTAATGTCCAAACACAGTTGTATAATTCCCTTTTTAGCAACAAAGAGCTAAAACGTGAACGTGAAGACTTGCAAAGTGTTTGGTTTTGGATATTTTGCGTATTGGCAAGTTATTCAAGTAGCTCACTGTTTGCTGCAGTGATTTGAATTTACTGGAAAGACCAACATGTGTACCCTAATAAACCTCCTACTTGGTGACTTTGCTCGCTGTAAAAAATTGCACCATTGGAACGCGATTTGGTGCTACTACTTCCAAATCCCTGTCAAATTCTAGTAGAGTGATAAATCAACGGCAACGACAGTGTGCATGTACGTGTCCTATCTGCTGCAGTAACTGGGAAACTTTTTGGTCAGGTCTAGACTGGCTCTGTAATACAGTACATACCAGCAGATCAGCTGTGAGCAGATCCTGGGTTCATTTATAGCTGTGGCCTTGTGTCTCTGCACGTCTGCCTGGCAACTCTTAACTCTGCTGTTCCAACTACTCAAGCTCACCCACCTCTCAGACACTTTGGCCCTGTTATACTCATCACCATGTCAAATTACTAGATACACAGTAGTCTGGGAAATTTAAATGTAGGACATTCTTTATGTAGCCTCGGTCTTAAATCTAGGCGCCATCGCTGTTGCGAGATTTTCCACCTGTGACTTATCAGTTTTGTCTCCTGTTATCTTCAGGTCCCAGGGGCTCCTATTGATGAAGAAAGTGGGCAACATGTGGAGCAACCTGAAGAGCAAATGCCAGACACTCTTTCACAACAACGGTTCAAGTGAAAGCAGGGT
The DNA here is from genome assembly GCF_010015445.1 of Perca fluviatilis. Lineage (NCBI taxonomy): Eukaryota > Metazoa > Chordata > Actinopteri > Perciformes > Percidae > Perca > Perca fluviatilis. Next base: position 26,670,819 of record NC_053130.1, on the reverse strand, counting down.
TGAGGCCAATGCCGTCCACTGTGTGGTGGATCTTGGCCAAGGAGGCAGCTCAGGTGAGGCTCAGGCACCAGGAGCCTCCAGCCCATCACGGAGCCTCCTGCCAGTGCCAATGGCACCAGCAGGACGCCGCCATCACAACTGTGTGTCGGACAGCCCTCAGATAGTAGAGATTACAATCGACAAGGACACTGAGGATGTGCGGGGGAGATCAGGGGGTGTTCCCCTGGCCCGGAGAGACTCCTATTCCCGGCATGCTCCATGGGGGGGCAAGAAAAAACACTCGTGTTCCACCAAAACCCAGAGCTCTCTGGAGGCAGATAGGCGGTCTGGGCGCTTACGGGGGAGTGGAAACCGTAGGGACAGGCGTTATGGAGTCAGCTCCATTCAGGAGATGAGCGACTCTGTATCTGGAGGACGCAGTCTGACCGCTCGGTCTTTGCGCCAGCGGCTAAGCGATACAGTGGGGCTATGCTTACCCCTCCCTGCTCGCAGACGCTCCCGCTCATCTAAGAACCCTGTCATGTCCAAACGTAAGATTCACCTGACGGAGCTCATGCTGGAGACCTGCCCCTTCCCACCAGGCTCAGACCTTGCTCACAAGTGGCACTTGATCAAGCAACACACGGCGCCGGTCAGCCCGCATTCCTCCACTGCCCTGCTGGATGCCTTTGACCCGGCCCAGCCCTCTCCTGAGGATGAGGAGGAGCGTCTGCGTGAGCGCCGCAGACTTAGCATCGAGGAAGGTGTGGACCCACCACCTAATGCACAGATCCACACCCTGGAGGCCTCCGTGCCGGGCTCCTCTCTCCACAAACTGGGACCAAAGATGGCTCCTGGCATGGGAGAGGCCTCTGGGGAAGGCCGGGCCTCAGGGGCTGGCAGCTCTGCGGGTGCTGGGTCGTCAGGGGCCTGTGGGCAGGTGTTGGGGGCTGCGGCGTCGGCCCAGGACTGTGACTCTGAGGAGGATTCCACCACCCTCTGTCTGCAGGCCAGGAGGCCCAAGCAGAGGCACGCCTCTGGGGACGGTCACCTGAGCCGGCAGCAACCTGGGCCCTGGAAGGTTCACACTCAGATAGACTATATCCACTGCCTGGTGCCGGACCTATTGCAGATCACCGCTCTGCCCTGCTACTGGGGCGTGATGGACCGCTACGAGGCTGAGGCGCTGCTGGATGGGCGGCCAGAGGGCACCTTCCTGCTGCGTGACTCAGCCCAGGAGGACTACCTCTTCTCCGTTAGCTTCCGCCGTTACAACCGCTCGCTGCACGCCCGCATCGAGCAGTGGAACCACAACTTCAGCTTTGATGCTCACGACCCTTGTGTTTTCCACTCTTCCACCGTCACAGGACTGCTGGAACACTACAAGGACCCCAGCGCCTGCATGTTTTTTGAACCGCTGCTTACTGCGCCTCTCCATCGGACCTTTCCCTTTGGCCTGCAGCACCTGGCACGAGCTGCCATCTGCCGCTGGACCACTTACGATGGTATAGGCTCTCTGCCGCTGCCCCCTGCCCTGCAGGACTTCCTCAAGGAGTATCACTATAAACAGAAAGTACGAGTTCGCTGGCTGGAGAGGGAACCGCCATTCAAGGTCAAATAGGGTGGGCTTCTCCATTGCCTGTATACACACTGCAGGAGGATTACAGAACTTAATAAATTCCTCGTCAGCCAATTAGAGGCTATAGTGACATGGACCTCTTTCTGGTGGGGGATGGAATTCAGTTGTAACAAGCTATACAAGATTCATTCTAATCTTTGTTTTAGTTATTACTTACATCACAGAAAAAACATATGATTATATTCAGTATAACGCTGTCTGGCAAGCACATGTTTTTGTGTTGAACAGGTTGTTTTGACGGGAAGGAAAGGCACAAATATCAGTGCTTTGTGTCTTTTCTCTCCTGCTTTGTGCTAAATGTCTGCCTGATCCCACAATATCACCCTGCCTGTAGACCTGCCTGCATGCCTCCTCTATTCATCCCAATTTGCTAGTTAGGCCCACATGGCTACATTTTACAGTTCAGATATTATTTTTTATTTTATTTTTTTTTCTTCTTCCTTAGCTTGTCAAAGCACCTAATGGAGCACCTTGCAAGATGGTGTGTGTGATCTGGAGATGCTATTGTCATATTGCAGTCAGAGCTTGCCCATGGATAGAGCTACATAAGGCACATTCTTTGCTATCTCTTTGCACGCATGGGCATGAGCTAAGCCAGGGACAAATTCTAAGAGGGTCCATAGAGTTCAGGACAGCACATCAGGGAAATGAAGTGCTTTCTAAGGACTATAGATTAGTCCTTAAAAAACAGTAGTTTCTCCTTTTTAAGCAGTAATGGTGAATGATGACTCTATCTACTGTGTCCTATTTAGTGAGCAAGCTGAACTTGTCAACTTTATTCCCATAGTGCGGCATTGCTTTCAAAACAGAATATTTTCTTACAATCTGTCCCTCCTATCAATTCTTGCCATTGTTACAGTTGTTGCAGCAGTCTGTCAGTCAATGGTCTTCATTGGCCATATACACTTATGCACACAGTTCATTTTCATCCCTAGTGTAACATTTGAGCAGTCTGGTGTTTTTATGGAATTGTGTTATGGCTTTATAGTGTTTTAGTTTTACACCTGCGTCCTTCATTTAGTATCTTTTGGTGGCATCTGGTATACAGAAAGCTTTTGCCCTGTGTAACCCAGTTGGTCATTTTTCTTCACTAGATACTTGCAACTAAGTCTTTTCAGAGGAATTGAGGGCATGTGTGACAAGCTTTAGGTGAAGACAGAAGATGAAAATTCAAAACATCAGTGTCCCTTTTTTAAACATGACTGTGAATTGATCCCCTCTTAAGGCTTGTTTGAGAATGGGCCGTTTCATGGGAGACCACATATAGTCAATGATCAGAAATGGGATCTCTCATGATACTTCAAAGACTTAACAAGAACCATGTTAAAATGTGTTGAGCTGTTTTTATGTAGAGCCCTGTGTCACCAACAGGAAAGAAGTGATGTAGCCTTTTCTTGGAGGTGACGTCCCCACTTAGTTTACAACTTTTATAACTATATGGTTCTCAACCCCAACAAATTCCCTCATTGCCCGGTTGCTTTTATAGTCCTATAACTGAGGCAACACTCCCTGCAACACTCTCGAGAGGTTGGCATATCTTTGAGAGCTTTAGTTCAGTAATTTGAATGATTTTAGTTGTGTTCCTTAGGACAAAAGCAATGCTGGCTAGCCGGTCATTTCTTTTGTGTTCTCATTGTGAAGAGAAAAGAAGTATAACCTATGTGCCTTTTTTAGATAACCTTTTATTTTCCATAATCACTTGTTTTGTAGTCCAAACCGGAAACAGGAGGTGCTTCAACACAGTCCACTCGGATGCCATCAAATGAGACTGAAGAGAATAATAATGAAGAGGTGCATGAGCTGTAAGCTCACCTACTTATGGTGCACGTTAAAGTTTTTGTAACCAATTCAATTTCAGTGGTGCTATGTTGGTTAAGCTATGACAGATTATTGAATTGATACATTGTACATTAGTCGCATCTCTCTCACTAATGCATGCATTAGTCTCTCGCCACATTATGGCCTGTATGGTAGTATTAGGTTGTTAGCGGGTCCAATGCCAGCCCTACTGTAGCATATTTCAAGATAACGATGTCCAGCCAAGTGTAGGTTGTACTCTGCAACTTGACAGATCCTAATGAGAGGGCATGAAAGTTGACTGTTTGATTCAACCTCTGAAGACATTGTCCAAGTTAGCCTTTAGCAGTTAAATAAATTCATCAGCAACAGTGTTTGCTCTAACTCGTAGTAGTAGTTGTATATGAATACACACGAGATGGTTAGAGAAAGGCAGAGTGGTTTCTTTTACAGCATGTTTTTTTAACAAATGCTGATGAAAACCCAGCAGGTAATGTGTAAAACTAAAATATTAAAGCTGAAAAACGCACAAGATCATGATCACTGGAAAGCTTAAGTTCTCAAACTAGTTCATATTTTAGTTTGTGTGTGTATATCAACCCGCACATATGTTAAAGGTTATTTGGGAGTTCTCATCAGTGAGGATGAATCATGAACAAATGTCAGCGTGTTTCTTTGCCCATGAATATCTGAGCCTGTGACCAAAGCGCTTGCACACAGCTACGTGTAATAAGTAGTAGGCTAAAGCTTATAAATGTGCTCAATGGTGTTAGAATAACGCCAAATTATATTTCAGATTTACAAACTGCTGAAAGTTAGTTCTGCTCTTCTTTGTTAATTACTTCATAGGGGAGAACCTGGCCCTGTCAAGCTCACACCTACACCCTGAAATTCAACACTGAAAACCTCTCTACAAAACCATTATCGTTTTTTTTTTTTTTTTTTTTTTTACACTTGTTTATCAGGCAGGAAACAAGACCTATTTCTCACTGCATTGCTGCATTGAAAATTAATCAGAATTTAACGGACATTTCTTCCCAAACGTTTTCCACTGCCCTGCACTTTGTTCTCAGAAAGCTTGAATATCGCATGTTAATCCTTTGTATGTGTTAAGAGTGGCAGGAGTGAGTTTTGACATTTGAGTTGCTTGTATGTGCACTTTCATAATTCAGGATTTTTTAGCATCCACACTGTCAAAGAAATAGATATCTATTTGAAAACCCACACACGCGCACAGCATATTATCATGCTCACGGTCACCTGCCGATCATGCTACTGCATAGCAATAGCATACAACTCCTTACAGTGCCCCACCCCACTTGCAGGCACTAATCACAGGCTAATTTTACCATGTTGGGTTATAAATTTACTGGGTACTAAAAGGGCCACTCTGTGTTGCCTCATGGCTGCTGCGTGGCTGAAGGAGGCCTTTTTTTATTATTGTATCCAACTGCTCTCTCTCTCCATCTGGCCACATCCCTAACATCACTGGCCTGATGTGGAGGTGACTGTGGTGTAGAATGAACTAAAGCCTGTTTGTCCTACCCTCTACTCTCCACCTAACCCTGTTGGGGCAATGTTAGGCTGAAGTTAACATTAAGGAGCCAGGAGGAGGAGAGATGGAGCTGGCTCACAGAGAGCCGTGGCTTCCTGTTGTGGCAACGGCTTGCTCACAGAGAGGGCGATGGATTTGTTGAAGTAAAATAGCACTTTAATTGTGTATTTGTGTTCTACAGTGCAGTCTGCAAGTATTAGGACAGTGACACACGTATTTTTTTATATATATATATATATATATATATATATTTTTTTTAGTTGTGTCGGCTCTTTACTCCAGCATATTGGATTTGAAATGACCGTTGGCCTTAGTGACAATTTAAGGCTTTTTATTCGCATCCATATTGGGTGAACGTGGTAGGAATGTGCTGCTTTTTGTACAAAGGCTCCCACTTTTAAACCTAAACTTAAGTCATCACACTTAGTATTTGGTTGAACATCTTTAACAATCAGTCACTGCTGACTTCTGTATTAAACATGAGCAGACACTTTGTCTATGGTGATGTTCTGCGAGGCCTGTAACTGCCGTCATCTATATTCTTGCTTGTTTTGGTCTTTTTTTTTTTTGCCATACTGGTCTTAAGCAAGTAAACCCCCCCCCCCTCAGTCGTACTGAGGTCAGGTGACTTGGCCAGTCTAGAACATTCTTTATTGGTTTTCTTGTCTGAATGTAAAGCATCACTGTTTGCCTGCTTGGACTGAACTTGGTGAATTGCATATGAAAAACATACTTTACTTGAAGGTATCTACATAAGAGTGACATGACAGTGTCATGTCACTCTTATACCTTCAAGTATAGTGTTGCCAAAAGAGCTAGGATTCCCACTAAACATCAAATCTGGTTCTGAACACCCTAAAAGCTGAGAGTTGGCACTTTTAACCTTTTTTCATCACCAATATGCTGCACTACAGAGCCAAAAATGAAAAATTCCCTACTGTCCAAATATTTCTGGACAGCACTTTTTTGTGTTTTAGCTCAAAATGGCGAGACTCGTGTGAGTGTTAAGAAAAAGCCAGCGGTCCTGAAATATTTCACTTACGTTCAGGCATTGTAAGCTGTGTCGATGGGAGTTGTAATTGTCCACCATGCCGCAGACCCGGCGCATGCCCGTGTGTTGTGCGAAAGTATGTTTAGTGTATGGACAGAGCCACACGGAGGGTTCCAGCGGAGGGGATGCAGAGTTGACTGTGAGGGGTGATGACAGTGACTCCTATGAACGATGCCTCTCTGCCCCCTGTCCCACCCCCCACCCCACCCTTTTTCTCAGGCAGGCCCATTGCGATGAGAGTCCCAGGACCCTCTCAACCCAGTTTTCCCCATGGGAAATATCTGACATTAACCGTAGCACATGTTTGCCATATAACCTGTAGATTTAGGAGGGGGGGGGGGGAGAAAAAAACAAACATTGTATGTATGATGAATGATAGTTACGTTATAGGAGCCTGATGAAAAGACGTTTTATTCTTCTGTGGTGCATTAACCGTCTCGAACACATACATTTGCACACACTTACTATCACACTTCTTCTGACACCTGCACTACCCCCAGGTATTGACACACATCCACACCCTTCCACCACCCCACCCTAAGCCAGGGATGTGTAAACATGGACCACATTTAGCCAGCACCACCTTTCTGTGTTACCCCCCCATCCCAAAAAAAAAAAAAAAGGGAGAGCAAAGATCGGTGTTTACTTGTATATTCTATTCTTAAGAAAAACAAAATGCCATGAATTGAACTATTTTGACCTTACGTTGTCCTTAGTATGACACTATTTAGCTGCACTATGAGAGCCTCGGTTGTGGCAAGAAACCACTGGGTCTGGTCTGGATGAGAGAGACGGGCTGGTTGTGTCACTAGATGTCCCACTAAACGACCTCAACACCATGATGATGAAGGACTCCTACCCCCCCACCCCACCTCGGTACGACTCATGGTTTCAGCTCTTAAGAGGACAAACAAAACAAAAGATATTTTAAACATTCTTTTCATGCTCCCATATATATATATATATATATATATATATATATATATATATATTTTAGAAAGCTGGGTTAAGTGCTATATGCAAACAGAAAAATATGTATGAAAGAATTATTTTTCATTATTACTTCTCCCTAATATGCAATGGAGTGTAGTGTAACAATGGTTGCAATCCTCTGTCACTTTAATGCTGTATGTGCACATTGGTTGCTGTGTGGATGTGGGTGCCGAGGCAACGGGACTTGACAATGATGGGAACTAAGGGTTGTCTTCTCTGCTGCACCGCCGTGTTCCCAGACTGCCTTATTCGTTCTGACCTATCACAAGAGCCCTTTTTGAGTCCCGGGCTGCAGCCACTGCCACAGGCTGGCCAAGCTGTCGTCAGACGAATATCGCAGTTCCATTTTCCTCTGCTTTTCTTTGCTTTTTCTTTTTTCTTCCCCCTCCCCCACCCCACCCCTTTTGCTGTCAGGTAGGATTTGGAGCGTGTAAATGGCCTAATCATGTTCACATTTCACTGTCTGTTCTGTGTATCTACTTCACCATTCAAAGAGGAAAAAAAAAAAAACAGTTGTTTTCCAGTATAACCTGTTCATTTTTAAGAGCCGTATGATGCGACACTTGTAGCTGTCACTCTTGGTGCTTGGCTTATGCTTCATTGTCTTAATATTCCAAATAAAACTGTTAAGTGTAATCCACACTGGCCCATGATATAATATTGAGTTTGTTTCTTATTTTTTCTTTATCATGTTATCTTTGGGTGTTTTCAATAAGCAATATAACTTTATAAAATATGACGCAATACAACATACACTCAATATAATGAAAGCTACATATTGCCCGATATATTTCTTTTTTACAATTTAAATAGCAAAATTATCTTAAAAATGACCTCAATATCATAGTCCAGTTCAGTCCCTTGATGTCTGTGAATTGTGACGTTAAGCAAATTCCAATGATGTAGACCCTCATCCTGCAGCTAAAATAAAAATATTCCAATACAAAACACTGCTGATAAGGCCACTTGACTAAAACGAGCTACCAAACAGGGCTGCAACTAACGATTATTTTCATAGTCGATTAATCTGTTGATTATTTTCTCGATTATTCGATTTGTTGTTTGGTCTATAAAATGTCAGAAAATGGTGAATAATGTGGATCAGTGTTTCCCAAAATCCCAAGATGACATTCTCAAATATCTTGTTTTGTCCACAACTCAAAAGATATTCAGTTTACTGTCACAGAGGAGAGAAGAAACTAGAAATTATTCACATTTAAGAAGCTGGAATCAAATAAGTTTTACTTTTGTCTTAAAAAAAATTACTCAAACGGATTAATCTATCAAAACAGTTGGCGATTAATTTAAGAGTTGACAACTAATCGATTTATCTACTCTACTACCAAATATAAAACTTAATGTGCAATGATTGTTATAAGTTGATGAAATGTCACTTGGACTGCAGGTCCCACTGGGACACCTACCTGGAAGAACAGGATCTCAATATGTGGACCCCAAAAAAAAGGCAACTAACGCTTTTTCTCCAATCCCGGAATGCTGTGTGGACTAGCCAGACCCTCCTCCGCAGCGCTGTGGCGGAAGGTCTGGCAAAGCGAGACTAATAAGATGCTGACCCAGAGGATGGTGGGATGACACCCTGCCAGAAAAATGCCACACACAAAAACATTACTCCACTGCCAACATATAAAGACTTAAAAATCAACTACAAATGGGTAGAAGCCCTCAAATTATCTGATATTTAAAACCATGTATTCTTCCTTGTTCTTTTATTTATTTCTGTCTACAAATGGGAGTTTATTTTAGGTCCAAATTTGAATAAGTTTGGATTAACCTGATTGACAAATTGAGTCTTTGCATCCGTAACTAACAGGATACAGAAAATATGGGAATAAATCCAATGGGGGTGGTATGAAATGAACTGCTTTTATTTAGAGCACTGCAATTCATTTATACAAAAACTAGCACCGAAAGATAATGAAAATCTCTTTTGTGTTACATTTGTAGTACTTCTAATCTTCTGTTGTGTAGCCTCACCTATAATGTGCAGCTGCTGGTTCAGCCTTTCTCCCCCATGGACAGATGACCCCTGCGCTCTTCCCAACACAACCGCCCGCTCAGCAGCAGCTATGCAGACAGACACGACCAAGCTGCCTGGAACTTCACAGTTAAGTATTTGTTCATTTGAAATGAAGTATAAATAGCATGTGGGTTATCGGTTTCAAGTTAGCTACCCAAGGCTTATGAATAATTGACGCTCACCCAGAAGGAGGGAGAGGGTGAGGGGTAAGCTACCATACAGGGCAGGAAACTTTTCTGTGGGCTCAGAGAGAGGACAAGAAACCAACAAAACTGTGTAACAAACTCATAAACTTACTACAGCACACTCGTATCCATGCTCTCGAAACATACCCTCAAGTTTCCTGTTAAACCCTCTGGCACACCATAATAGAAACCAAGCAATAACTCTCCAGCAATAAGTTGTGGAATCTAGAGTTGGATGTGGGTCACTCAGAGGAGGAGGAGGAAGAGGAGGTGGATGAAAGTGCAGATGATGAAGTTCTTGTCAGTTTATCAGCAGGCCAAACCCTCCAGATTTCATCTGTGTGGCCCAGTCGGCTCTGTCTGAGACGCCTCCTTATCAGCCCAGTGTGCTGGCCTCCAATGTACGCGCTGCTCTATCTCCGGTTGGCACATTGAGCTGCAATAAGCAGTTGTTTTTGGCAGCAGCATCAAAAGACACGGCAAGGGTGAGAACTATCACACCGCTTTCAAGATGTCTGTTGCTCCATGCCAAGAATGTTATTTTGTGTTTTTATGTCATTTGATAATGAGGGTTCACACAAAAATACAATGTTTTTTTGTTTTTTTTGTAAGACACACTTATTTAACGCACTTAAACAGCCTGGTTCCACATAAGTGTTCTCACATGCAATGCACTCTCCATGCTTCATTTTTCATTCAAGTGTGTGGGAAAGTGCAAAATGTTTTGGTGCAGTTAAATATTTCATGAATGTCGAATGCTGTACAGGAATAGTTCAACGTTTTTGGAAATACACATTCACTTTTGTGCCAAGAGTTAGATGAGAAGGTCGATAGCTTACCGCTATCATTTTTGTCTGCTAAATATGATGCCAGCAGCCTTTTAGCTTAGCTTAGCTTAGCTTAGCACAAATGGAAACTGGGAAACGGCTAGCTTGGTTCTGGTTATAGAGACCTGAATAACTTCTAATAACTGAATAACTAAAAGGTTTTGTATCAGAATATTCAAAATTCAAAATCCCACTGACATTTGTAATATCATTAATAACTAAAAGAAATATCCAGCCTCGGAACATAACCTTTCCTGTGTGGTTCACTCCATCTAGATAAGGATGGTAATTTCTCTTTAAAAACAACCTAATAGCGTTGTTGGGGTCTTGTCTTGGAATATGGAGAGTATACCTGAGAAACCGAAAGAAACAAAGAAGAAGTAAGACAAATGCTGAGTTACAGAAGCTAGTGGAACAGAGGCATGCCCGGACATGAAGTCATATGTATCTGTGTATCATCTGTATAGAGCTAGAGCCAGCAGCCAGTTAGCTTAGCTTAGTGCAAAGACTGGAAACAAGTCGAAACAGCTAGCCTATAGCGCTGTCAGAGATAACAAAATCCACCTACCAGCATCTCCGGAGCTCACTTATTAACACATTTTGTTGACAAAGTGACAAATGGTGATTTAATGGGTCGTTACCTGCCAGTGGGGGTTTGTACAGATTTGATAAAGATACGTAAAAGGTGCAAATAAGTGAGAGGTGACAGTTTAGAGGGGCTGGTAGTACCTTCGGTTAGCTGTTTCCAGTCTTAATGCTAAGCTAGGCTAACCGGCTGCTAGCTAAAGCTTCATGTTTAGTGTACAGATGTGAGAGTGGTTGCGATTATCTCATCAAACTCTCAGCAAGAAAGCAAATAAGCGTAATTCCCAAAATGCTGAACTATTTCTTTCAGTTGCAACATGTTTCGTAATCAGGTCAGTATTATTTTGTCATTTTAGCATACCAGTAATACCTATGAGGCCATCTTTATAGCCCCGTTTTTCTGAAATCATTGGCAGTGCTTGGGGGAAACTTCCCTCCTGTTACATTTTCTTGGTCTCATCTGACTCCTGTCTCACTTGTGAACTAGTTAGGCTTTTCATTTCCTTCACTTCTCCTGCTCTGAGCCCACATTTCTCCCCACACCCACAGTGCTAAGCCCAGAGCTCAACACAGATACACACCACATGGCTCCCTGCATTTGATCTGCACGCAAGCTACAGTTAACACTGGCAAGAAGAAGAGGACGAGGACGGAGGAAGAGAGCCCAGCGAGAGGGATAGGACAGAGAGCGGGGTGAGAGACACTGCTGTTGCTTCTCCAACGTTGGAGTGCCGCCAAGTCTGTAGCGGCAAAGTTGAGCGTTGACCCCCGTTTAACCCTACGCGGATGCACATACACAGGCAGGCGCGCGCTCACACAAGGCCTACATCCATATTTCATTGCAGAAATATATCCGCCTGACAGTATTTTATACCCACTGCGGAGCTCACCTTCCAGTGGCCGAGAGGGGCTGTGGAGGGCCGGGCCTGGAGGCTGCTCCTCTTAGTTCCAACCCACTGAGCCAAGAGCAACAGGGCCAATCGCAGAAGAGTCGACGCAGCTACACAGGCTACCTTTGCCTTGCCTTGCTACTAAATAGATTACAGTGAGCGGTAGCTTCACCTTGTGACCTCACGCGCCCACACACACACACACACACACCCCCCACACACACACACACACACACACCTCCTGGAAAATTGACTCCCCACCTGTCCAACATCTGCTAGCCTAATGGAGTCCAGGTTCTGCTTCACATAATCTGATTAAAGTCCAACCCTCATTTATAACCCCCATGTCCCAAACCACGCTTAACCTCCTTCTTCGACACCCCTCCGCTCCAGAGAAGTTGTTGGACCACATGTGAACAGTCAGTGAACGGCATCTGGACTGATCTCTCCTTTTTTTTTTTTTTGTTCTCTCTGTTGGCAGAGAGACTGGAAAATTTCAGTGGGCATGTCCTTTTAATTCCTCTGCCTCCCCCCCCCCTCCTTCACTCTTTCTCCTTCTCCATTACCGTCTCCCTCCATGATCCTATCTCAGTCTCTTTCTATGTATATACATACATACATACATACATATCATGGGGATGTTCTGATTTCTGAACCTATCCAGCTCAGATTGCAGGGTTTTAGTATGTCCAATCTATCCTCTTCTTTCTCTTTCATTCTTGTTCTCTGCTCTCATTTCTACCACTTTTCTTCTCTCCCATTCCCCTGTGTCCTTCTCCTTCAGCGCAGTGTATCATTGCTGCTTGGCTGGCCTCTGCGTAAACCCTGGGCTCGTTCAACAGCCCCTGCTTACTCTCACCCTCGGCCTCCCCCGTCGCTCAGCGAGCCTCCGGAAAGTTCTCCTCGCTCGGAGCGCTGGCATCGGGAGCCGAATCCATGTATGTGTTTATGGAGTTCTGACAAATTCCTTCCTCCTCGCTCCCTCTCTTGCGTTGGAGATTTGACATGTGAGCATTATATATTTAATCCCTCATTCCCCGTGCAGGCAGAGGCAGTGTGGTGGAGGAGCTATGGGGCCTGGAGCTGGAGCTATGGCCTCTGCGGTGGCTGGTGCACCATTATGGAGGCAGCGGGACAGGCAAGCGAAGGGTTCTTGTGGTAGAGCTATGGGATATGTGGTGGAGCTGTATTTTCTTATGGCGGGCTACCGCCTGGGTCATTGGCATTGGGGATACTGGTCACTCTTTAATTAATTGAATTATGAATTAGCCGCTCCAATCCACTGAATAGTTCTTCAGCAGATATCGGAAGAAAAATAACAGGGTCTGTGCCTGCTTTTGTGTTAACTAGACCCAGTGGTACCAAGCCACATTGCGGCAGAAGAAAAACATAAAAATGCATAGTAAAGTTACCACACATAATGGTATACCACATACGATGCTATAATTATAAATCAGTCCCTAACAACCCTGTTAGTGGACAGTTTTGCCTTACAGAAAAACACTTTGAGTTTACCATATTGGGTCGATTCAGAGATGTCACGACTTTTGAAAGCAGCAACATAAATTAAATTGACTTTAATGTGAAGTGTATGTATGTGTATTTAATATGTATGTATGTATGTAAATGTATATGTATGTATATGTGTGTATGTACGTGTATGTATGAATGTCGATATATATCTGTATATGGATTGTACATTCAAAACATCAAATTGTATATAGTTACATGGCAGTGTTTCACAGTACTAAGGGTCAGGAAGGGAAGTTATATTGAGAAACATTTATAAAAATAAATAAATTATTACAATGAATTACTGAGCTATGGAAAAGGGGTAGGATTAAATAAGTTTATACTTCTTCCTACTCCTTTTCAGACTTGTCTATGTTGGTTTCTTATTATTTATTAAATGTGTTGCTTATTTAACTTATTTGTACATTTCTTTGACGTTTTGTTTGGTTTATTTTTGATATGTCTGAAATAAATTTCTTCATTCATTCATTCAAATGTTTGGAACAGGCTCTATGAGCCTCAGTTTCAAACAAAGTGCTTGTTGGATCATCTAACAGCATCTGAAAACCTATTTCGTCGGAAATGTAACTTTTCCAAACAGATAATCTGACAAGCACGCCCACTTTTAACGATTTAACTAACGATTATGCAGAATGTTTGCACTTTTTATTTCCTCACATAACTACTTCCATCGGTTTGCATGTGAACAACGGAGTGCAACACCATGAATGTTTCCCAGGACTGGTTGTTCTGCCTCCAAAAATGCACTATCCAGGATAGTGGAAGTGAACAGCAAGATCTTGGGTGTACAGCACAGTATACTATCTGACCTAACAGATAAGTAGGAAGGCTAAAGCCATCCTATCCAACAGTGACCACCCCCTTTACTCTAGATTTCAGATTTTGCCTTCTGCCTCTATATGGTCAGATTCCCTGATGATGATGATGATGATGATGATGATGATGATGATGATGATGACGATGATGATGAAAATAGGGCTGTGCAGTTAATCAAAATTGTAATCGCGATCACGATTTTGGCTCCTAATGATCACAAAACAGAGGATTGTGTTCAGAATGATTTTTTTCTTCTTCTTTTTTTTTACACTAAATATCTCAGTTCAATAAATGCAACATCTTCCCACATGGCGAGTATTTGTAATCACATGGTCACATCATCAACATCTGCTGCAAATGATCTGCCTTGCTTTTTTAGATGGTATTAAAGTCGGACACCAGTGACTACTGCTGTTGGGCTTGCCCACTGGACTTGCCCACTTGTATTTAATGTCTATGTTCTTTCATGTATTGTTATTTATGCCTTGCTGTTACACCAGTTGCCCTCCGGGGTAAAAAAGGAAGTTGAAAGTTAAAGTTGAAAGCGTGCACTGTTATCCTCATTTGTACGATTCAAGACTACAAATGGGATGCTGATGCTGACGAGAAGGTTGAACCAAAACAGTAAAGTTGCAGGCCGTAAAACCAAAACAATTAGCTGAAAGATGCTAAAAAAAAGCTCTGAATTACACAGCCGGGTGATCATTCTCTGTGGGTTCATTGCTTTGAGTGATACCTTTCACAATACTCATAGTCATCTGACACATGACAAAGTATTTATTAGAGCAGATTTAGACCCTGTTTTCACATACATGGTTATTTTTACAAACGGAGACATTTCCCTTCGTTTGTACCCTTCGTTTACACGCAAACGGAGAATTCGCCTCTGAAACCGAGTCTTTCTAAAAACTCCGGCCAGAGTGGAGATTTTTCAGATCTTCGTTTGCATGTAAACTGAGACAAACGGAGGTTTAGGCAGCCGAGAGAAAGAGGAAGTGATTGGTTGCTGTTGTTGCTGTTGTCGGGATTCTGATTGGCTAACGTGGGCTTGAGCTTCTCGTTACACTGCCACCTACAGGTCTGGCATGCTCTTGGCTGCATTGACGGCATATCTACACGGGTACGTGTAAACGAACACTTTTCTGAAAACTAACAGCTGTGCACGATGTTATTTTTGAAAACGGAGAGGTTAAAATGTCTGTTTATGACAATAGCGGGCCACGGGTAAACGTAGCATTAAACTAACAGAAAAGCCAAATGACTGCCTTTCCTAAATCCTCACTTCTGTGGCAGTGCTTAAAGATGCAATTAATCCTTTGCTAAAAAAAACTGTAACAGCAAAAAAGATCCTTTACAGCCTGAACAATGAAAAGCACCAGCAGCTCTGCCCCTTTACTGTCATGGTGTCTGCAAGGCATGGAGCGAAACTACAAGAAAGAAAAAGACAAAGGGGAATGAGGGGGGGGGGTCAAGACAAAGCAGTGAGAGATGATGCTTTTTTGCGGTTTCCTTTCCCAGAAGAGTGAATCAGCTAAGGGTGACCATAAAAGAGCCCAGAGACTCTTCATCCAGGCCCAAGGGCCTCTTCTTCTAGGACGAGCAGGAGGGGGTGGGGGGGCTAAATCACAACTTAACTGTCACACTAGCCTCTCTCACTGTTTCCCAGTGACTCACACAGCTGTCACACCACTGATCAACCCACCCAGGTTGCAGAAGGTTCACTTGTTTTGTTAATTTGTTGATGACATATTTTCTCTGGCAGATCTGGTTCCAAGTCCCTATACGCTGTTTACATGCTGCTGACATGTTTTATTTTGTCTGGCAACGAGGACACAATGTAACCCTGCTCCAGGGATAGAAACCAAATATATGAGCTTCTGAGGCGTTGAATGATCTTCTTTGACATACCATACATGTTGAAGGGATGTTGTAAAGGAATGTTTACATTACATTAAGTCAAGCGCTGTGTCTAACTGCAGTTTCGTGCTACTTTTAGGGAATATTTGCTCTTTGAATCCACACTGTAGACCACGTTCTGAACTTTTGTTTTAGACAGAACCTTTATTATCAAGCATGGCAATAGTTTCGGCTTCAGTGGAAATTTGAGTAATTTTAGCTGCAGTTTCTTGTAATCTTAGTTCCCGTAGAAAAGGTTCTTGGAGCTCCCTGTTCTTTTCTCAGCAAGGCTCGGCTTCACATCCTGCATGGGAGTTGCCCAAATCAACCACAGGTCATTGAGCAACTCCACTGGAGCTGCTGCTTTTTGGGTAACTTGCTCAAGGGCATCTGCGCATCTGAACCTGTGACCTCATCATTCGTCATACGTTTTCTATCTATTCAATTACAACACGTTATCTGACTCAAGCCTTTGCTTTGTTCGATACTGTCAGCAAAGGGTCAGCAGACTTCATGCTATTTCTCTGAAGCTTTAAGGGATAATGATGAATCACATTGGGTTATTGCAGCTCGGTTCTTGTTGTAGTTTTGGCCATTGTTTATATAATGCTATTATTATTACTTGGTACTCACCAAATTACACGAATTACAGAGATTTGGGAACACGTCAACATCGATAAAGAGAAGTCCAATGGTCAGCTGATCATACAAATTTTAAGGGATAAGTGATATTCGAAATTCGTATTATTATCAATAGTTAATGAATGTATCCTATTAGTATTGCCTGTGTCCAAAGCCTGATATATCTTATTCTTCTGTGCTATAGAGCTCCATTGTTGTTCAAAAACAGCAGTGATCAGTGATCCACATTGTTGCACTGGATGACATGTTCCTTTATTACCATGAACACACACACACACACACACACACACAATTTTATTTTGAGTTAATCCCACATTCACTGTCTTGCTGCCCCAAAAGATCACTAGATAACCAAATGTGTATTAATACACAGCTGAAAATAGTCCCCAACAAATGCTCTATTTACTCCTTTTTGAGTAACATTTGCTAAAAACTACCGTGACCAGCTGTTTTCAGAAATTATTTAGCCTTTTTTAAACATGAAACTAATTTGTTTTGTGTTTTTAAAGATTTGCGTCTTCAGTAGGAATGAATGGGGACTGAGAGTCATGAACAGCCTGGGAAAGTTGGAAAGTATTGGGACATGGACTAACACGTCATTGGTTTAGGTCTTTTCATAGGATTTGTTGACAGTAAAAAAAATATCACCAGCCTTATCCTTTAAACAAAGCCCCAAATTAGCCTGTTTGGCTATATTTGCAAACAATAAAGTTATTACCCAAACTGTCCATTTTAAACATCCATCACAGTTTACACACTTACTTACACATACTTACCTTAATTGTGCACACAAACAGTTATCCTGTGCAATGCAAGATAATTACAGGCGTGTTCACGTTCAGTTTTACCTTCAAACTGTTTACATGGACGCTAAATAAAGTAATCTGATAAGATGTCCCAAAGCATTCAATCAGAATATACGTTTTTGGTTCCAAATGCTGTCAAGTGTCCAATCTGCTGGAAATATAACAGAAGAGGAAGAAGAAAAAGAAGAAGAAGCAGAATATTTTTTTCCCCAACATTATTGAGATGGTTCGGTGGTGTTGGCCTCTCTAGCAGATTGGTTTAGGACTTGTCTGTCTGATAAAGACTTTTTTGTCTCCCTTTAGTGAGCACTCCTAAGCTAACACTAACATAACATGTGGGGGGTTCCTCAAGGTTCAATTCTTGGACCTTTGTTGTTTAGGCTTCATATGCTGCCACTGGGAAATACAATCAGCGATCACAGAATTCATTTTCATAGCTCTGCCGATAATACACAACTGTAAATCTCTTTATCACCCAATGACATCTTCCCACTTACTAAACTTTTGGATGTCACAACTTTTTGCAATTGATCAAAGGTAAGACAGAGGTTTTATCTAAGCAAAAGCCCAGAGAGAGATACTGTGAAATAACTTAAAATCCTTGGCCCAATATGCCAAGCCCCTAGCCAAGAATGTTGGCGTGCTTCTAGATCCTGATTTGAATTTGGAATCTCACATCAGAAATAAAACCTTTTATCACCTTAGAAATATAGGTAAAGTGCAGACGTTTCTTCCCCAGGCAGATACTGAAAGGCTCATTCATGCTTACATCACTCAAAGGCTTGATTAATGCAATGCTCTCCTTTCTGATCTACCTAAGAAAGTTATAAATAAACTACAGATCATTCAGAATGCTTCAGCACATGTACTGACCAAGACCAGAAGGAGAGCACACATCTCACCCGTCCTAAAGTCCCTTCATTGACTGCCAGTTTTAGAATAGATTTTTTTAAAATTAGTTTTCAAATCATTTAATGGACAAGCGTCTGAATACCTGTCTATGGATCCCGGCCTTTAGAATAGCCTGAGGGCGTCGCAATCTGTAAATACCTTAAAACGTACCTTTTTGAATAATCAGTCTCTTAATATTAATCTATTTTATATTGTCATTGTATTGCTGTATTTTCCTTGTATTGTTGTATTTTCATTGCATTGTTGTATTGTTAAGCACCTTGTATTGCAAATTTGTACTAAAAGCGCTATATAAATAAAGTTTACGTTTAATTCTCATGTTATAACGTTGTATTTTTTCTCCATCTTTGGTCCTAAGCTTTCAGTTGTGCTTTACTTTGTAATCACATATCAATCTGCAGTGTAACCAGTTTGCTCTTCATTCCCCTGGATTTTAAGTTTGAGTTTCTGTATTTGTTCATTGCTAACTACATATTACTTATTCTACCAACCATATGTTTATCCTTTTGACATATACAGTAGATGAAGTCCCGGTATGAGTTGGAGTGTATGGGAAATGTATTTGAATAAACATAAGCTAAGATGCCCTTGCTCTCTTCAGAGTGTTCCCTCATGGATTGTTGAGTATACTTCAGATGTATCCCTTTACATACATGTGGATTTACCAACACGCACCATGTATTTGACTCCATTGTATTCAGTCCCTGATGATCTGATGGATCAGGTCAGTCACTACACTTCGCTCTGCAGCTGCAGCCATGCTGTGAGCCACGCTGCTTGAATGCACACAGCCATTCTGCTGCCTGTTGAATGTATATTTGTGGAGGGATCTGTATAGTCTACTGTCCAAACTTTGTCTCTTTGCACTGCATGTGAGGTCCTCATGTCTTTGTACCACCTAGGTCCGAATTTTGTACAATAATTGATGTCACTGTACCAGTGTCAAGATAGATTTCTGTGCAACAATTAAATTGATTCTAAAATGACATGACATTATTTGATTTGCTTGTTAGCGGTGTGTCTGTGCCGAATTTGGCGTCAATCGGCCTTTAGATGGCGCTGTTTAGATTTTTTAAAATTAATTTGTAAAATCGCTGTATATGCGAAGCCTACCTTTTACAACTCCTCCTAGAGCGTGAGTCCCATCTGCACCGAAATTTGCACGTATCCTTGGTGGACCCTCATGACAAAAAGATATCGAAAGAATTTTGATAGTTGGAAAAATGCGCAAGTTATAGAGGACCGACTTCCTGTACGTGGCGCTTGATGGTGTTTTTTGCCCCCAACTGCTCCTTCCAGGCAGCGCTGTGACCGCTGCCTTCAAGGCACCTAACCCTAACCTTAACCCTAACCCTAACCATAACCAGTGCCTCCCAACGGTGCCTTCCAGGCAGCGCTGCCTGGAAGGCACCGTTGGGGGCAAAAAACACAGATAAACGTACGTGGCAGTCAAAACAGGAAGTGTTGCGTATCTCGCCAACAGTAATTCTGAATCAGAGGAAACTCTGCACTGCTGTTCCTGGTGCTCCGCTGAGGAGGTGCGCAATGTTTGAAGTAAATTCCCCAGGCGTCTCGCCAGTACTCCCGACGTGCTGGGAGGGGCGAGGGCCCGTTCAACGCTGCTTGCAGCTTTAACTGAGATTTTGTTTTTTTAAATGGATTGTTTGTAGTCTTTGAAGAGCACAGTCAAATTCTTTATTAAGACAGTGTTGCTTTGTTGACTGAATTGCTGATTTACATCAGGAGCATTTGAAATTCTTTCACCAGCTTTTTTCGCTTGTTTGACAAGACAATTTTAGGTGTCACTCCCAAATGAAATGCAGAGTGCTGAATCACAGCCCAAGTGTCTTACGTGTCTTTATCTCTGTGCGTGGTGCGAAGACAGACAGTTCACTAGGGACCGGCTGCGTTTGGGTGTGTGAGAAATGGTGTGATAGTGGAAGCAAAGAGTCTGCTTGTGGTCGAAAAGCACAGCGAGCCCTGCAACAGGAAATGACAGAACTCGGCGCGTAGGCTAAAAATAATGCCCGTTGTTAAGGGAGAATAGAGCCAGGGAGGCAGCGGAGTACAGCAAATATTATTTCAATTAAACCGCAGGCCCAAAACCACGGCCTTCTTTTCAGAGAAAAACCCAGGTGGGTGCCAGTGGGGGAAAAAAAAATAAAGTGAGGAGAGAGTGAGGTGAGGAGTTAAAGCTCCCACAAATGGAGTCAAAGGTTGGGTGTTGGTGATGGGTGGGGGTTTTTTTGGAGTAAAATTACTGTGAAGTTATGCCACAGTGCACTGACTCAGAGAGTTCCTGTCAAGTTATGCCACAGTGCACTGACTCAGAAAGGACAACATTTAATTTTTTTTGGAGGGGGGGGGCGTCTTTTCGCAAAGACGTACGCCTTCTCCTTCCCTGACTTCACTATTGTTACCAAGAGAGGAGGGGGGGGGGCATTGAGGGCTGTAATGTTGGCATCAAACTGACACTAACGTCACTCCAATTCACCTCCCCCTTTCCTAACCCCACTCACACACATGCATACACACTGGCAAGCTCAACACACCCTGGCACTCAGCAGTGCCGAGCTAAGAATGGAGCACTCCTTCAGCTCACGCAATGTGGTGTGCTGAAATTTCCTGCAATAAAAATGTGATTGGGAAGATACCCATTAAAACGTGTGAGGAAAGAGGCGAGAGCCTGCCAGCCAACAAAGAATGAGAAAGCAAAGGAAAGGACTCAAAGGAGGAGGAGGAGGAGGAGGAGGAGGAGGGCAGGAGAGGTTGATGGAAAGTAGAGAAAAGTTATAGGAAGAGAAGGAAGGGGGGATCAGGGAGGGGAGGTTGAGGGATATTCTCCTTGCTGACCACTGGATACCCTGCCACCCCTCTGCAAAAAGAAAAAAAAAACACAATTTGGCTTGTTTTGTGTTTTCTCGCTCTCCTCTCTTTCAAATATGTATATATTTTTTTTAAATCCTGTTTTCATTTAGCACATGGCAGCGCTCCCTCAAACTCTTGAGTTTCCCAAACCAAAAGCTATTTCCTGATTCACTACCTCTCTCATATAATTATTCTGCTGGACCGTGTTCATCACTTCTTATTTCAGGGTTTCTTTTCCAGAACTGCCTGTTCTGTACTCAGGGTGACATCACAGCCTCAATGGGGCAAAGGCGGCCTGGCGCGTACTCTATAGGTCAGAGGTCGGGGCTGCTCCCACTCCTTCACACATACTTAATCCCTGTTTGCGCTAGCATTACATGTAGACCTGATGTCATTTTATGAAAGAATTTTTCATGGATTATTAAATTGGCCATTTGTCATTGAAAACAGTCATTTAAGGTTAATAACTTGATTTCAGGAAAGAATATTTTGCAGTAAAAAAAAAAATGCAGGATTGTATTAACTGTACTTTTTAATTTATTTTTTTGGGTGTAGGGGTGTATAAAGAGGGCTGGGGCTCTCAAGACATTTTCTGAGCTCAAACCGGTCACATGGTTCACATGTTAAGGGCCCTTGTTAAAGGCTGCGGTATTCACCTCATAAATGGCCTCATTGTTCCCGTTCACACACACACACTCTCGCATACACTGAGGCTTTTTATGCCATAACTATTCTGAATCACTCGTAATGTGCTCTTAAATCTGCTGTTAAAAGTGCACGCTCAGTCGCATGGGGCATTAGCGGTGCATTTTAGCTACTCAACCTGTGTACTGTACTGTATGTTTTCTAGCCCTTCTCCCTGTCTCTCTGCTGTTGGTGTTAGCAGTGTTAAGCTGCATTGACACCCGCCTCTCTCTCCCTTCCAGCTGTGTGCTTCTGTCCTCGTTCCAGCTGTTGGGGTGAGGCTGCTGCTGGCCCCATGAGAAACCTCCACAAACTCGGGGAAGTTGTGCCACGAGACAGGACAGACGGGCTGCAGATAGACGTATAGGCATGCTCATATGTCTGTTATTGTGTGCATGTTAACACTAGGATTAGGTCAGGGAACTCATGTGTACTTTAGATTGCAATCTGCTGCTGTGAGGTAGAGGGTGATAAGATACAACAATTAAAGTCCAACACATTTAAACACCGTGTATCAAACTGCAGAGAATTAATTAAATAAAGATTATAGAAACTTTTTTTTTTAAAGCTGCACTAATCAATAGCTGTAACAATTCCAAATTTTGCTGTGCAATTAATTGCCTATTTTAGACAAATTGCAAAATATTTATTTAGGTGTATCACTTTCAGACACAGACACACATCTTTTGGTCATATCATTGTTATGTGACCCAATAGCACCAGTAGGCTACACAGCGTACCACGCCTCTTTAATATTAGAAAACATTGTATTTTTTTTTTTAAGTGAACATAAAACTGACAATAGAACATTTATCCTCATCAAAAAACAAAACAAAGCACCAATAATCACTAATATAATTACAATTTGGCTTATCTTTTGCTAATAACCATCATTAGTCATGCCCCAGGGCCTTAGCTAATGTTAGCAATTGATTGCGGTTAAACAAAGAAACGGCGATTAAGTAAAAAAGAAAAAAGTGATTAGACAGTTATGTAATAATTGGAACAGGCCTACTAGTCAATACGTTCAAATTTAGAATGGGTCAAAGAACTATGTGTAATGTGAAGGGTGTTGTTCACATGATAACTTCAGAGAGCATTATCACCCAACCCAGCAGTTTGCCTCAGCTCTACCGAGCATTGAAGCGTCTTTCAGCACCTTGTTTTGATTTTGCTTCCCGCAACTTTTCTGTTTTGGTTTACGCTCAGTGTTCTCATCAGCCTTTTTCCCAGCAGCAGCAACAGGCAGCTGCTTTCAGCTATTAACTGACAGTGTACCAGTGCCCAGCAGACAGACAAAGTTAGCAACTAGCTGGTGAACATACTGTAGTGAAGCATTTAGCAGCCAAAGAGAGATATTTCTCACAAGAGCTACTGGAGTACCATACAGAGCCAAAAGGAGCGTCAATATTAGATTTATTTGTCACATACTGATGACGTAATGAGCAGGAGACAATGGGATACACAATAGTTCTAACTGTACGAGCGGTAAATGAAGTAAAGAGTTGAAGCTCCCATTTCCTGGCTGGAAGATTTAATTTGTGCCTTATGCAGTTACTATCGAACAATATTCATCAGGTGTACACAAACACGACTCCTAATGAATGCTAATGTTGCTCTGTGCCTGCTGGATGCATTTTAGGCAACTGTTTGCTAATATATGTTAGCACAAAACCCTTTTTTAAAACAAAAGATACATATAATTTGCTGAAATAAAATACAGTCTAAGGCGTGAAAAATGATCATTTAGAAAACATCTGAACAAAGAATTACACCGCTAAGTATGACAATGACAACTTGTGGTACTTTTTTTCAGCAATGTGAACATCATACAGAGTAGCAGTAGCTGCAGGGTAACATGGGGACAGCAGATTATAAATAGCACCCATCATACCTGTATTCATAACAGCAATATGCTCACACCAGGTTCAATCATGTGGAGGGAACTGTAGCTTTGCTTTAATGTCGAGTTCAACTTAGGTGAACTGTGTATACTGTTGACTGATACCAAAGCAGCACATAATGGGTGGTCACATTATGAGTCAAGTTGAGTCCAAATAGCTAGAAGCTATCCAGCTCATTCAGTTTTATATGATTCTCCTTTGGCAGAGTAAAAGTTACAGTGTAAAAAAAATAAAAGAAAATAGGCATGGTTTGCAGTCAGTTTTGATACAGGGTCAGAAAAATGGCATTAATGGGCGCTCTTTGCTTTTTGTTTTTATTTCTGGGTTTCCCCCTGTGCGTCCCAACTTGGATATGGCTAATTCCCTTCAGACCTCCTTTCTTCCACCACTTTTCGCATCCTGGATGCCGACAACTTGGTGTTTTTAATTGTGGTTTAATGTTAGTGATGTAGTTTGAGAGATACAGCTTCTAGTACTATAATGCCAGTGGAGGAGGCTATTATGCATTGTTAAAAACAAAGTTATATCTGCTTTTGACTTGGAATTACTTAGGTGAAAAGCTGCAAACCCTAAGGGTCTTTGACAAAAACAAGCGGAAAGAGAATAAGACAATGTTAGAATATTTCTCTCTTGGTGCATCAGATATTTAAGTTGATGATTTGTTGAAGTGTGCAGCATACAGAAAGCCTTTAAAAACCTTCCAGCGTTACTCCCCATGTTTTCACTTATAGCAGTGCTAAGAATAGCCGGCAGACTAGACTATAAAATGCACTGTAATAGCAGTAGAAATCCTATACCAGCCTAGAGGCCATGCAGTGTGAATGCAAGTGCTGATCAGAGAGCACATATGAGTTAAAATATAGTCTACATGTGGGTTAAGTCAGGAAGCATGCATGTCTGTATAAGTATGTGTGTGTGTGTGTGTGTGTGTGTGTGTGTGTGTGTGTGTGTGTGTGTGTGTGTGTGTGTGTGTGTGTGTGTGTGTGTGTGTGGGCTTACAGTGTATGACCGGCTGGTGACGAACAGGCATCTGCTCCGTGAGGTTAGTGTAGCGTGCTGGGGGTCAGAGCGGGGGCTTAGCACAGATCACCATGATATAACGGCGAGAGTATAGTACAGACATTTTTTTTTATACCAGCTGCAGTCACCATGGTTACAAACAATAAGATGTTGACACACCCCACCTATGAAACGCAAGTTGTTGCACAAGAGGAAGTGCTTAACAATCAATGCAAATAGATGCACATAAACCAGGTTGCACAAGTGAAAAAGACATCATCAACCAGCGGGTTGTGAAGGAATGTTATTTGGGATGCGGTGAGTCCAAAATTATCTTGTAAGTAATACCTTAAAGGACATTTAAAAAAAAGATCGGTTTTGTATTTTTTTATGGATTACTTTAGCTGCTAGTTTTGTGAACTTTGTCCAATTGATCGTTTGCTAAATCCTCCCGTGGGTCCAACTATAGCTCAGCCACCCTCACTAAAGAGGCGGAGCGTGGATGGAGCTGAGGCAGGCCGAATGAAGCCTACAGTTTATGTTAGCTGTGGTCTGGCGCAAGGGAAATACATTTCCAGGATAAAAACCTCCGCTGCATGGTGCACCGGAGGTCAGGGTTTGCCCCTCCCATTGCGATCTGTGCGTTACCATTCTCAAAATCCCTTTGCTACGGAAAACACTACCACCACCACCAAACAACAACAGCCTCCGAGTCATACACTGAAAATGGCAAGTTTTAAAGGAAATTTTAATTGTGCAATAAGGCAGGCCTGCTTGGTTATTTCGGTGAATGATAGTAAAGATTTACAAAGAATATGTTTACATCATTTACTATCTAACTGGGATTTGCTAGCATGTTTGCCCTCTGGTTATGGGAACGTTTTATTTTCCATGCATGGCCGATCGCCTTTGGGGGTGGTAGCTGCAGCTTATTATGCCGGGCAGGATAGAGGCACGGACGGAAAGAATTGCTGCTGGACACTGGCGAGTTCTCTATCTTATACAGATCACCATAAAGATTGGTTGGCAACGATGGAGAGCTATCCTCCAAATGCCAACCTTTTTGGGACCGATTGGTGGGATTGCTGTGGACGCACTGGTAAGAGCAAATTACATTTTACCATGTAACCAGCTAATTTAAATAGCTAATGTAGTATGTTAACTTCACTTAATATTCTATAGAGTGTTTTCTTTCTAGCCATTCCAGAGCTCGCCTTTCAAGCGCAAATGTTCCACCTAATCAAGTTCCTTCCCGAGACAATTTTGCAGAGACACTGTCACTGTGTCCTGAGCTAAGTGCCGCCAAAAATAATTGTGATTAGTTTTAAAAAATGCAAACAAGTCAGAGCATTTGTTCTCCTATCCTACCAGGCTGTAAACATGTTTATTTCAGCTGTAAAGTTGGCCATTTTAACATGGTGGTCTATGGGTATGGACCATTGACATATATAAAATGGACCAATAGACCCCATTGCTCTGGACGGAGACCAGTGAAGGCTATTAGAAGCACTTTTCCGGTGATGGCCAGCTTTACTGCGCAGCCTCCAACTGACAGAGACAACGTAAATGTGACGTGAGCAACGTGTCTGAAAGTTGTAAGTCTTCTGGTAGCTGTGCCAAGAGAAATCTCAATCATTCCCAATCTTACAGAGATGGAGAGTGTAGGTATATGTAAGGAGATAACATAAGCACAGGCTAATTATTGCTAACTAACATGCTAGTTAACATTAGTAATTAAACCTAAACAGCTCACGTAAGTCGAAACTGCCTGCGAGCTTCTCCTGTACTATACGGTAATTCCTCTACTGTGCGACAGTAAGTCACTTGGTTATGATACAATCGTTAGCCTATTTTTACAAAAGCGTCTGCTACGGAGCCATAACGTGAGGTACAAGGTAATGGAGCCTTTTATACATTGTCGTGTTTCTTTAGAAATAAACAATGGAAAAATAGAGTCTTTAAACGCTTCAGATGTAAAGTTATTCGCGGTCAAGTGACGTAAAAAAAAATGGCGGTCAGCGGAATGCTAACAGGAGGTGATGGCCAGGTAGCAACAAAATGGCGCCATAGATGGCTCGAGTTCTGAAGCGAAGCTTACCCCCTTGGTATGGACTTGCTATTGGAGCCAGCCTCAAGTGGCCATTCGAAGAACTGCAGTTTGTGGCGCTATCACGTTGGCTTTATATTTTAGCCCCGGGGGTGTCCGCTTAATAATGACCTAAATCTGAAATCAAGGGCTCTTTGTTTCAAAAATGACTAAGAATCTTGAGTGGTAAGGAAAGCATGAAAGGTGTTGCAACCGTAGCTAAAGCAAATGAAAACAAAATAACAGCAACTAAGTAATAATATCCTGGCAATCAGTCATTGCTTTAATTTGTCTGTGGATAATTTGATATAAGCAGATTTTGCGGTGGTAAATTATACACCATCTTTGCCATACCATAGAGTGCAGTGAGTTGATGCCCGTGTTAAGTATACTGACCCTGTTTAAGTTGCAAAAGTTGAGCCATAGAGGTGTTATTATGGGATGTGTTATGAGGAAGACAAGGTGTGGAGAGAGATGTAAAAAGAAGATAATTATACCATGCCACTCTCTGTCTCCTTCAGGCCATTTCCTCCACTCTTGCAGCAGATAGGGCAGAGGTGGGTAAGCAGGTGGGGGCAAAGTATCAAGATTGAGTTTGGGGAGTGCCTTTGAGGACCACAAGAGGCTCAAGAACCAGTAAAACGCTGTCGGGGGGGAAAGAGGACACCACCAAGGGAGTCTGGAGCAGGAGGAGGCATCCAGACAACAGCTCTGCAAATCCACCGGCCCTCCCTGCCAAACAGCTGAACCTCGAAAACCTCACGCAGGGCAGGCTGCCACACGCCACCATTATCTCAATCACTCTACAATAAAGCTGACATTTTCATGGAAGTACAACAGAAACAGTAACAACATTCATAAGATTACATTTAAAGCTACAGTCCAAAAAGTACTTCATTTTTACAATATTTGAGGTTGTTCAAGGTTCACAGCTGCATTGTGTAACTTGCTGAATATGATGTCTTTGCAGTGGCCAGGACAAACTGTCCAGTTCAAACCTTAGCATTCTTGGCTTTATATCTGTAGCTGGGAAAGATGAGATCCCCACAGCACAGGGTGATATGACGGCCTAGATGAGTAAAATGTCATTAGAGAACACAGAATACTGCTGCAGTGCAGGCACATGGGCACTGATAGGGTGGTGTTGCATACCGCACCATCTGCTGAGTCATAATGGGCGCAATGGTTCCCACTTCCCCCTGCAGATTGACCCTGTGGTCAGAGAGACGAGTCAGGAATTACGGACAGGGGGACATTTTCCAAATTGGGCCCATCATCCGCACCCTCCAGCACCATAGACTTTTGCATGGGCCACCCCCCTTGGGCCTTTGGGCAGCGGTCATCTGTTCCCTTTGACCCTCCCCTGACGGCAGACCTGCTTTGCCGCAGAAACCATTATGTACTGTGCAAGTGTAACAAACTATAAATAAGTCTGAATAAAATGGAAAGTAGAGACAATTCAAAAATTTCAAAGAACAAAACTGAAAGTACTGAAAAACCCACACTAATGAGGCTGTAATGATCAGAAAACAAAACTGAGATACAACTTTGCCATTCTTAGATTCTACTTGAGAGGCAATACATGTAAAGTTTGGCCTAAGGGTGGCGCCAGACACATGAAGGCCATGTTGTTACATGAATGTTTTAAGGCCCTGACACACCAAGCAGACGGCCAAGAAGTACTGGGGACGCAGGTGCATTGTGCCATCGCCTCACGTCGCCTTTGCCTTTGCCAAAAATTTGCACTTGAACAAACCGCAAAGACTAAAGCCGATGGCCAACTACCACGTACCACCTGCGGTTATGTATTCATCATTCAATAATGGAAAGCGGATACAAACGATGCTATGATACCCACAACTAAACTGTGTTAACCCATTGGAGTTTTAGCTC
Organism: Perca fluviatilis; assembly: GCF_010015445.1. NCBI lineage: Eukaryota > Metazoa > Chordata > Actinopteri > Perciformes > Percidae > Perca > Perca fluviatilis. Next base: position 26,642,241 of record NC_053130.1, on the reverse strand, counting down.
AGTTGGTAGAGCAAGTCCACATATGTAGAGATTTACATGTTGATGCAGCGGCCGCAGGTTCAATTCCAACCTACGGCCCTTTGCTGCATGTCATTTTTTTTTCACGTCTTCATCTGTCCTGTGAAAATAAAGGCCTAAAAATGCCCCAAAAAATATTTAAAAACAGCGTTTGCCTGAATCAGCAGTGGCAGAACCAAACAGATCCTACTAGTGATGTAGCCTGGTCCTACCAGACTCTGGTACATTTCATTTGTACAGAGAGTCTGGCCACTCTCCATTGACAAGTGTTAACTTCCTTGAAGGCGGGTACTCTGTTGAAGTTTAAAACTATTGGATCTGCCCAGAGCCACTCTGGATCTGCCATAACCAATCGCTAACGTTTGGTTGTAACGTATGTCCAGATTCATTTTATTTAAAACAGGAACAATGCACAAGTTAACATTAACCTTGTAAAAAAACAAGGAGAGATGCATTGTGCCAGGTTGTAGCACAAGTGCTATTTTCCGCCCGTAGTCCCTTAACAGGTCATTAACACAATAAAAATGCCATGCAAGTGAAATACAAAACATTAAAATATACAATTTTACAACAACAATTGTTCCCCCTTCCTAAAACCAACCCCCCGCCCACCCCACACCAACAAAGCTATGCACTCAAAATCCTTATATCTCCCAACACACACACACACACACACACATACACACACACACACACACACACACACACACACACACACACACAAACACACACACACACACACACACACTTTCCATTGGCCCGCTGAGGCTGAGGCACACACACACCTCATAAATGTGTGCAATTTTGTTGTGACAGTAACCATGCTTTTGTCAAACTCAAAAAGGTTTGAGAATTTGTACACATAATGAGATGTGTGGGGAGAGTATTCCACTGACTTATGGCCACAAAAGAAAAGGATGTTTTCCCAAATTAAGTTTTGCGATTGGGAATATTGCACTCTCCTCTAGCGGCTGACCGAGTAGCTCTTTTTTTTCTGAGTTGTGCGTAATACATTTTTTTAGAGGAGGAGTAAGTAAGTAAGCAAACATTCGAATGCATTATCAAATTTTCAAAATTTAAAATATTATACTTAGTGATTATTTTGCAGTGGTGATATTGACGTGTTTTTTTATCATGGATCTTAAGGGCTGTTTTATATAATGATTCAAGTGGTCTTAAGGCTGTCTTATCTGCTTGAGACCAACTTGTCATACAATACAAAAAGTGTGGAACAATCATTGCACTTAAGTAGGTATTTGATGCCTCAATGGTAAGAGAGTTTCTTATATGTCTGAAATTTATAAGGTTAAATTTCAGTGTACTACTCAGTTTTTTAACATGTTTTTTAAAGGTAAGAGTTGGGTCCAGGGTGACACCCAAATATTTGAATTCATCAAAAAATTTTATTGTATGCCCATTTACTAAGACCTCAGGACATTCCTTAAGTTTGCATCTATTTTTAAAAAACATGGTTACCGTCTTTTCAGTATTCAAAGTAAGACATGAGTTATGTAACCAATCAACAACCTTATGCATAACATTCGTTAATTTTAATGCAACCTCTGTGGCATTTTTCTCATGAGTGTACAGCACAGTATCATCTGCATACATTATTAAATCAATATCATTACATACTAGTGGAAGGTAATTTATATATATACTAAAAAGAAGCGGTCCTAAGATTGACCCTTGCGGGACCCCCATGGTACATCTTTTCAGTGGGGATAATGTATTGTTCATCCGCACGCACTGATGTCGTCCACTCAGGTAAGATTTGAACCAGTTTTGTGTGCTTATTGAAAGATTGTAGTTTGCCAATTTGCTTATTAGTATCTCATGATTAACCATATCAAAAGCCTTGCTTAAATCAAGAAAAACTGCTCCCACCACTCCACCCTGATCTAAATTTGTTTTAATTTGTTCAAGGAAGTAGCAGCACGCTGTTTCAGTTTAGTGTTTTTTCCTGAATCCAAATTGCATAGGGTGTAAAAAGGCCTTAGAGTCAAGGTGAGCAATTAGTTGTTGTGCTACAACCTTTTCAATGCCCTTTGAGATGACCGGAAGGATGCTAATAGGTCGGTAATTGCTAACCTCTTGTTTGTCACCAGATTTATACACCGGGGTCACAATAGCAAGCTTTAAGACACTTGGAAAGGTGCTTTCATTAATAGATTTATTTAATACTTTAGTTAAAGGGATGGTCAAAGATTCTTTATGAGTTTTTAAGAAAGCAGTATCAAGACCATAAATGTCCTTTGCTTTACTATTATTCAGTGTTGAGAGTATTTTACTAACCTTTATATCGTTTGTGGGAGTCATAATAAAATCAGCACCATCACAGACTAGGGAATAATTCAATGTTTTTTTAGTAAAATTCTGACCCAGTATTTCCACAGAATTCAAAAAATAATCATTAAATTCTGTTGCAATAGCTAGGCTATCGTTTTGAATATCATCATTTATTTTGAGCTGTATGCTATCACACTTGAGCCTTTCCTTGCCAGTTATTTTGTCAATGGTCTTCCATAGTTGTTTATTATTTCCTTTTGCTTCTCTAATGATTTCAAGAAAAAAGGATGCTTTAGCCTTTCTAAGCTGCATTGTAACTTTATTTCTCAGGCCTTTATAGATTAGATGATCAGTAGTTAAACCCGATTTTAGAAACCTTTTTAGAGAAGCATCTCTTTTTTTCATTAGTTCCCAGAGATTACTATTAAACCAACAAGCATGTGCAACAAGAGGGGATACCAACAACAACTATCAGTTTATATTCAGCATTAGCATCGCTAGCGTTAGCCTTAGCCAACTCCTTCACCACTAACTGAGCGTTGTACATCCATTTGCCATCTTATGGACATAATGTAAAAATAGTTATTCCAATCGTTCGAACCCATGTGTTTTTAAAAAAAAAAAAAAATTTTAAAAAAAAAAAAAAAAAAAAAAAAAAAAAAAAAAGAGGCCTTCTGTGTGCGCTCTCACAGTTGTTTGCTTGCTTTCCTCATTACCGTTTTCAAGCTGAACAGCCAATCAGATGTCAGTTGCAGCCGAATCGGCCAAAAAAAGGCAGACGAAGGCCGACGGTGCAGGACACATCGCGAAAACTAGGGCGACGGATGCCTTGGTGTGTCAGGGCCTTTAATCAAATCAGCTGTATTTTGGCAGCCTCATGGTACTCATGCTGCATCCATGTAATGTGGGAAGAAAGGTAACGATGAGAAGGACTCGAATGGAAGGCATTCATGCCACTAGACACCTCAAGGTTGCCTGTGTTACAAATGGATAACACACAATGATTATCTGTTGTTGTGACACATAAAAAGATGTGCATTTAAACCTGAATTCATTGTTTTTTGGGAGCATGTTAACTAATATTTTTTTAAAGTATTTAAGTATTATTTATTAAGAGTTTAAACACAGAAGTTATCACCTCAGTAACCATCTTTGTGGGTTTGTCACTACGAGGGACAACTGTCATGTTAAACAATCCGTTGATAATATATATAAAAATGCACATGCACAATTAATTTTATGTCAATTGTCAATAAATATAGACATTTATTTATTTATTTATTCATACACAAGTTTTTTTGTGAATGTGTGTCTATTGCAGGCTCAGAGAGCTGGTGCATTGGCATTTTAGTTGGATTTTGGGGGTAACACACTTCATGAATAGCATTCACTTACTGCAGAAATGATGTCCATTTACCAAGTTAGCTTTAAATTAGGGTATTGGTACCTCATTTAGAGCTTGTTAAAACTATATTTCCAATCATAATTACCTCTTGGACATTAATGTGAGCTGTATTATCAAGTCAAACGGTTTATAACATTCATTTGATGTGAATGCAACATTAGGCTGTACCGCTGACGTCAACTTTGTTTTGAGCTTATTGCTAAACTTAACATGCTATTTCTGTTGTTGTTTCAACTGTTGTTTATTGGTGTTGGGAGTTATGAATGATTGTGTGGTGGCTTTTGTTTTCGCTGTTCTTATTGTGGAGTTTCTTTTCTTGCCCTTTGTTATTGCTGTCTGTGTTTTAGCTTTTTAAAGTTGTTTCTGTTGCAATTGCCGTTACTCTTGGTTATTGTTTTGGTGGGACTAGAAGTATTTCTGAGTTGCATAAGAAAAAATAAAACACATGTATTGGACTTGCTGTTAGCGCTTCAGTGACGCCCAGATGTCAAACAGAGATGAATCTTTCACACAATGAACACTTGCCAGACTCCAAAAAAGAAGAATATTCACCAAAGTATTATAAGGGGTTTTATGAATTGGTAGGAGATACAAGGCATCCTTCTCACCCTACAGTGCCATATGTTACTCTCTCTCTTGTCTCTCTTCGTCACACAGCTGGGCCAGTAGACTGCAGGATAGATGGATGAGGGGGGTGATGAGGGTGAGGAGGGGGGAGTTGAGTTACATTCCTTCCATCGGGGCTGTGTGTCTGCCAACCAGGTCACTCCCAGTTCAGTCCCGGGAAATTGGGAGGGAAGAATTTCCTCTATGTGTCCATACTGGACACGGCCACAACCACACAGAGGCCTGTGTGCACCCGGGGCACATGTGTGTGCATATGTAAATATATATATATATATATATATGTGTGTGTGTGTGTGTGTGTGTGTGTGTATGATGCTTGAAACTGAGTACCCAGTGTAATATGACTTGCATGTTATTTTTTTCTACATTGTAGGAGAGGTGGGGTTGTACTGGAGTGTAAGTGTGTGTGTGTGTGTGTGTGTGTGTGTGTGTGTGTGTGTGTGTGTGTGTGTACCGTATCAAGTTGTGTAGGCACGTGTGTACTCTGGAGAGTGTCTGTATACGTGTGTGTGTGTGCGTGCATGCAGTGTGTGGTAGCGTGCGTCCGTGTGTCGCGTGCGTCGCGTCGCGTGCGTCTTCGCGTGCGTCGCGTGGGTGTGTGTGTTTGTGTGTGTGTGTGTGTGTGTGTGTGTACTGTATCAAGTTGTGTAGGCACGTGGAGAGAGTGTCTGTATACGTGTGTATGTGTGTGTGTGTGTGTGTGTGTGTGTGTGTGTGTGCGTGCATGCGTGCGTGCGTGCGGTGTGTGTGTGTGCGTAAGACAGAAAGTGAAACTGCGATGGAGAAAGATAAGAAAGTTCTCCCCTCCAAAGTTCTGGATGCACGATATTTTTCACATTTTTACGGACTCTTACGACGTACAAGGAGATATCCGTTTACAGCTCAACGACAATTCAATGGGCCATACCGGCTGCTGCATTGATCAAACCTGTGTCCTCTAATGATTTCATGGTTTCATTGTCACTGATGAAACCGAGATAAATTGCTGTATATTTATTGTCCTTTCCTATGAAAAGAAATCAGATCCACGCACTGGGGCAGTGCTTTAGCCTCTCTCCAGACATCTCTGCATCTCAGCACACAGAGATGATAGATGCTCTCAGACGATTCCAGGTCCTCTGGCTCTAATAATAGAAAGATGGAAAGATGAATTTACGGGAACAGAAAAAAGGGCAGAAGTTTATCCTTTGTGTGCTGTCGGTTTGTGCTGCATTACACATGTTAAATAGGTCTTTGGGAATTGCTCAGTGTGTGCATTGGTAGGGGATGAGAGCATGCTTTCTGTGTATTCATGTATCACGTGGCACGCTCAAACAAAAAGGATATGTTTGCAGACAGAACAAGGTGTATCAGCCTCCAAGGTGCATTTCTGTCAAACTGGAAGAGACAACAGACTAATAAACGTGCCTGTAATTCCTGATTATATGCACCTGACATATAATGCAGCATGACTGTGTTGACTTGAGGGCCGTCAATTTCTTTTTCAATGTATTGCCTCTGTGTGCATCTCTCACACAGTTTTTTTTGTGTTTCGTGCTGCCAAGCTAAGATGGTGATCATAGTAAACATGCTTTCACAACAACAACATCCTAGCATTGTCATTGCTAGCACCTCTGTGCCTAGGTACAGCCTCACAGAGCCGCTAGCATGGCTGTAGACTTTTTGCTATGCTCAGCCATGTGTCGGTTGGTATGAACTATCCGTCTGTCGGTAATAAACCTGTCAGCAAAAGAACAATACAAAGCTGGAGAAAATATTCCTGGAGCTATATGCACCCATCAGTTTGTAAATTAGTTTCTAAAGTAAATTTGTCTTTGTTTGTAAGTACATCATGGCCTTTAGGCAATACATTTGGTCCACTCCAGCACCACCATCACCACCCAATTTATTCACTGCCGAGACAGTTTAGGGACCCCGGGAATGCAAAAATATTCAACACCATTTTTGAAAAATGGCAATGCCATTTGTACCCTCATCAAAATGTTGTCCTAAATCTGGATTGGTATTTATCCCCTCCAGACAAGATATCATGACATGGTCAGTACCAATGGATGCCTTAGGTCGTCTGGTTTCATATAATACCAGTATCTTTACTCTAACTTTATAACTACAGTGGGTTTTATTGGCTAGTCTGCCTAGTTCCTCACCTTTGCCACGTTCAGCTTCGCCTGTCATACCTTTACTTTTTTTTGTCCAGATATTTGGCCATTGCCTCTCTGCTCCTTTCATTTTCTTTTTTGAGCCCCTGATTTTTTTGTGAGAAATTTTGACTTAGCTAGTCACAGTATTGTCAACTTCTTTCCAATAAAATCAGCTAGCACTAGCTCCAAGAGTCGCTAAAAGTCGCCAGACGACATCATATGCTCATTTGCATACTAGTGATCGTACAATTTGCATAAAGCTTAGTGACCGAAGAGCCAAGGACTGTGATCACTCACTTACAATTACAATTACAATATATCTCGCTTTTCCCCTGATCGTCTGCAGTCGCTAAATTTGCCGCTAGTCACTTTTTAGAAATAAAGTCGTTAGGAGGGTCTAAAAAGTATCTAATTCTAGTGAAAAAGTTGTCAAGTTGGCACCCCTGCTAGTCAGGCTGCAGTAAACACCCCCCTACACCCTAATCCTACCCCTAAGGCGAAGAAGAGGACATGTGGTAACATGCTCTGTGAGACAGGAAGTCTGGGTTTCCTGTGAAATATGGTCTTGATTTTGAGATATTAAAAGTCCATACGTTGAACGAACGTAGTTGCAGTTGCTCATTTGTCCTCAAAGAAGTGCAAAAAGCTCCCAGTGAGGTGAGATAGTTTCACTTGTTTCACAATCAACCTCATCCGAACCTTCATACCAAAAATGAATAAGAAGAGACTACATTTTAAGAGTTATTGACTTTGGCTGTATTTGGAATTTATTAGGGGGACAAACAGAAGTGGAGATACAGACAGAAAACAGACAGGCTCAGTGTGCTTTGCTGGGGGGTTTTGTGGCTGAGTTGTTGTCTGGGACAGGAAATATGTGAGCTGAATATGGGATCTGTAGAGGACTTGGCAACACTAATACACGCACACACACACACACACACACACACACACAGTGCCGGACTCTTCCAGGACACAGAACTTGGCCCTCGTAGACAACGTGTCACAAGGAATCAAATTAGATGTTGCTGCGCTGAGCGGCCAGAACAAGGCCAGAGGTTTTTCTCATGGAATCTACAGTAAAGTTAGTTCAATCTCAAGGAGAATTTGTCAATTTGTTCAACTAGAGAATTAGTAATGTGTAAACAAAAAATCTACACTCGATCAGGTCAAATGGCTAATGATATGACAGACATGTCATAATTAATTACTCTGAATTAAACAAACACTACTATTAGACAGTAGTAAATTAGACATCTGATCTAGTGGGGTCCCCTGGTAGCTCACCTGGTTGAGCGTGCGGGCCAGTAAGCAGTGGCCTGGGTTTGATTCCAACCACCTTTGCTGCATGTCATTCCCCCCTCTCTCTCCCCCTTTCTTGTCTTCAGCTATTCTATCAAATAAAGGTCAAAAAAAGCCCAATAAAGAATCTTAAAACAAAAGAAATTTGACCTAGTAACTAATTGCATAAGCTGTATATGCCCACCACACAAAGTAGAGTTTTTAAGTTCACATTACTACACACACACACACACACAGCGCAAATAGCATTGTTTAACAAATATAGCTCATGATGAGTTACTGTCTTGTTTGGGACCTGATAAAAAGCCAGCTGCTGCTCTCCAACTATGTGAGCTGCTTTCTCTGCTGTCCTGCCATGACTCAGTGCTGAGTAGGACATTAGTGGGTCTCTTCCTAGTATCCGGCGCAGTGTGAGAAGGGCCATTCCTCTCTGCAGTGGCTCAGGGCTGCGTTTAGCATCATGGGAACTGCTGATAGCTGCTGGGGTCCCAAGAGGTCACCCAAGAGTTCAGCTGAGTTTATCCAGCCGACAGGGTGCCCTGTCAGTCAAGGTACAGCGGACCAAATGCAGGGACTGGCCTGAGAGGGGTTGTGTTTGTGGAAGACCGGGGTGTGTACTCAGCTGGGTGGTCTCCACACTCAAAATATAGACAGATGGGGCTATGCCTTTTGCATAAGCAAGGTTTCATCATTCAGTTTATCTCTGACTGACATAACACAGCCACCTAGTGGTCACACAGGCAGCTGCATGTCACCAAAAACTATATATATTACTGTAAATAACAACATAACAGCAAATACAGCAACGTATGAGTTCCAACACAAAGACACTTTTTAGCTCAGTTATCATTTTCTGTGAAAGGTACCCAAAAGACTGTCTCACCTGAATGACCTGACTAAAAAATGGATGAATATGCTACCTGTATTTATAGAAGTCAAAATCAATTCAGGCATATCAGGCAGGATTGTGCATTTGTTACAGTATATATCTGAAGTTTTACATGATCTTATTCACTTTGTCATAGGGCACTGATTCCCAACCAGGGGTACTTGTACACCAAATACTTGGAAAGATTGTGGAGTAGTTCAACTCATTTGAAAAATAAACACTATAATTCAATTCAATTCGATCTATAGTATCAAATCATAACAGAAGTTATATCAGGACACTTTACAGATGATATACGGTCTAGACCATACTCTAGAATTTACAGAGAGAGAGAGAGAGAGAGAGAGAGAGAGAGAGAAAATATGCAAATGTTTACTTTCAGTTAGAATTGTCGTATTTGTCTTGGAACATTCTGGATTCTGATTCCAGAATCCTTCTTTATGATCTTATGTCATAACTGAATGACACAGGTCTATGAGTTAGGAGTGCAGTCTGAAATAATTTCAGTATCACCTGTTCAGACGGGAGACACACACACACAAAACACAAAGTGAACTTGCTCTTCTAGTACTTGGAATTTGCAAAACATGTCATTTTTCACTCTGTTCAAGAAAAAGGTGCAGCCGTCAGGGACCTCAGGTCAATCAGGTGAGTGAGACTAAACACACCGACATGGCCTCACATGTATACTACAAAAAGTCGCCATCCTACTGTAGCCTAAATGTTGACACATGTTGAAACATGTATTGTTTAGTTTCTTTTCTTTTTTGATGAATTTCATGTCATTTTTGGTTGATATTGATTGAGATAACAGGACAAGTACTGCGGTAGTTAATAACCACTCGTTTATGTGCTCAAATAAATACCAGGAAATCTGTGAGATCCTGTTGAAGACGAAGAAAATACGGTTACACTTTACTTGAAGGTAGCTACATAAGAGTGACATGACACTGTCATGAACGTGTCATGAACATTATAAACAAGTCATAAACGTTTATGACATAACGCTTCTTTTAGTAAGGGTCATTCGGTGTTTGTCATGACAAATTATGGTTATGGTTATGGTTATGGTTATGGTTATGGTTATGGTTATGGTTATGGTTATGGTTAGAGTTAGAGTTAGGGTTAGGGTTCATGTGTCATGACTGTGTCATGTGTTCATGACAGTGTCATGTCACTCTTATGTAGATACCTTCAAGTAAAGTGTTACCGAAAATGCAGACACAAACACGAGCATTCACATTCATTGGGCTACAGCATTCAGCATTCAGTTTTTATACACCACATGCACACTTTTTGTGTGGCTCAAGTACTGTACTACAAATGTTGAGGCACTTGTACTTTACTTAAGTTTTTTTTTTTTCATGCCACTTCCTACTTCTACTTCACTACATTTCAGAGATAAATATTGTACTTTTCAACTCCACTACATTCATCCAACAGCTTCTGGTTACTTTACATATTAAAACACATGTACAACCCAATGTTTTATTACAAATGAAACTACCCAACCATATATAGGCCTACAAGTAAAGCTGAAATGATTATCCCATTAAACACTTAGTTGAACTGATTTGATCGTTTCCAAATGTATGGATTTTTTCTGCTTTGAGTACTTAGGGTTAGGGTTACTTTTACTACTACTACCATTTTCCTAATATAATACTTACATACTTTTACTTAAGTACCATTTTGAATGGTTTATCAGTGTTTTAAGCCCCCAATGTCTCATTCCAGGCCTGGAAGGCACTAGGATTAGGCAATGGTTATGGTTAGGGTTAAGGTTAGGGTTAGGTGCCTTGAAGTTGACGGTCGCAGCGCTGCCTGGAAGGAGACGTTGGGGGCTTAAAACACCATTGAGCTTTTGAATGCATGCTTTTAACTGTAACAGAGTATTTTTACGGTGTGGTATTAGTACTTTTTACTTAAGTAAAGGATCTGAATACTTCTTCCACCACTGGTCACAGCTGATGAAACGCCAACTGCACCACCGGTGCCCATGCCTGAGTCAGATGAAGCTGCTGTCAGCAGTCCCTCTGCCGAAGGAACTCCTTCTGACATCGGCTCCGATGGCGTCTCAGCCCCCAGCTCCAGAACCACTCGGCGGAGAAGGATCAGAAGATTCTCCGGCAGGATTTTGAAGGCTCTGTGCTGCTGCTGCTGCCCCGCAGACGTTGCAGCGGACGCAGCTGACACCGTTTCAGCCGCCACGGGCTCAACACTCGTAGGCGCTGCTGACACTGTTTTAGCAGATGGCGCCCCGGGTGTGACTGGCGTAAACGACAACGTTTCAGCTGACGAGGACTACGAAGCTGCAGTCTCCCCTGCCTTCACAGGAGCTTCAACCGCCCCTGTTACCAATGTTGAGGAATGATTCCATGCAATGATTTACCATTTCATTGAAAAAAAATAAAAAAAATAAATGAACTGAATTAAATCTCTGAGCTGTCTGTAATAATTAGGGATGCACCGATCCAAGTTTTTCAGTCCCGATACCGATACCAATGCCTGGGCTTTGTGTATCTGTCAATAGCTGATACCGATCCAATACTGTTTTTGAATTAATAATACACTGTATACCTTCCACCTTATACCTTCCTTCCACCATGTGGAAGAGACTAAAGGCACCAGACTAACAAATTAAACATTACTTTCCTAACTAAGACAAAATAACATAGATGTAATGTATTGCATTTTTATTTATTTATACACTCAACTCTTCCAGCATGCGACACACGTGCGACAGAGGGGAAAAAAACGAACAAAACTGGATTTTGCCAATATCCGATCTTAATATCGGATCGGTGCATCCCTAGTAACAATATAATAATAAAAATAATAATAATAATAATAACTTTATTCAGGACACAAATGGAAGGTCCATAGTACATTACAAAATGACAATATTTACAAATACATTGCAATAAATATACAGTACAATTCATATAAATTAATAAAAGGTCAACAACCTTCACCTGTAATATACAGGAGCGCCAATGTCTCCTCAGTCTAGATGCATACCTGACGGAGCTCAAATCAATGTGGGCTAAAGCTTGTATAATTCTGTTTTCTGAGACAGACATTCTACACATGTATCGATAAACAAGGTTTCTTATTAAGGCAGAACAGGTAGGCACACCAACACTACCAAACATTTGACCAGCACTACACCATCTTGGTTGTTTTAGAAGCAGTCTCATGCCATCATTATACGCTACATTCAGTCTCTGCATGTTCTTTTTTCTGTAAGACCGCCACAAGTGGGCAGTATATAGCGGTGTACAGAATGCTTTGAATAAAGCTACCTTAGCATTAGCAGAACACATGCCAAATTTACGTGCAAGCACATTAGCCTGAGCATTATAGCCTGTAAGCAAGCGGTAGTAGAAACACAATGGCAGTAGGGGTGCAAGATATATCGACTCAATATCGTTATCGCAATATTATATAGAAAGTGTCGCAATAAGTATACAATATTTAGTTTATTTTGTGGAGCGCTGCGTCCCGTCCGTTGGATGTGTGTGGCTTAGTTGTGTTTGATTTAGAGCCCACTTGAAACGCTGTAATGATCATGTTTCATTGGCCAGTTACCGTGCCACTTGCACATGTTAGTGCACGTCAGCGCACGGGTCCACTACGTGACAAACCCTATGGAGCGTACCACGTGTGTGCATATTTCGACAGAGTGACAGTGTAAGTGAAGAAATAGATAGAGACAACTCAACGGAGAGAATCAGAGAAGCGAAAGAAAAGTTGTGTCCTGTTCTCTTTATTTATTTTATAGTGTACAACCAGTAAACATGTCCTGTTCTCTTTATTTATTTTATAGTGTACAACCAGTAAAACATGTCCTGTTCTCTTTATTTATTTTATACTGTCCAACCAGTAAAACATGTCCTGTTCTCTTTATTTATTTTATACTGTCCAACCAGTAAGACATGTCCTGTTCTATGGACATGCTCTTTATTTATTTTATACTGTCCAACCAGTGAAACATGTCCTGTTCTGTAGACATGGTCCTTATTTATTTATCCAAAGTATGGTGGTGGACTGGTAGCTGGAGAGGTGCCAGTTCACCTCCTGGGCACTGCTCAATGTGCTCTTGAGCAAGGCACCGAACCCCCAACTGCTCGGGGTGCCTGTCCATGGGCAGCCCCCCTCACTCTGACATCTCTCCATTAGTGCATGTATAGGTACTGAGCATGTGTGTGTAATTCAGGCCTGAGTGTCGTGTGTAAAAGGTAGCCTATACTATATCTCTTTCTGAAATGTAGCGGAGTAGAAGTAGAAAGTGGCATGAAAAACTTGAGTAAATGTACTTAGTTACATTCCACCACTGCCTCCGTGGTTTCTGATGCGTTGGTTTGAGGTAAACCAGGTGGGTGGGACATGGGTATGACCTGTGTGGGTGTGGGGGTTGACACGGTGCAGATGGTCCCGTCAGTGAGCAGAGCTGCAGCCATGGCTCAGGTAAAGGAAGCGGGAGACGCAGTGAGGAGCCATCAGGAATGTGCAGAGGTCTACTCTGACATGGCTACTGTCAGCTCCAGTGCAGGTGAGTCCAAAAATACAACCAACTGTCTGTAAAAATGATATGAGTCTGTTTATTACTAGTCCATCATGTCATCCACCAATGATGGAGCGTCCTCTACAATACAACAACAGAGAGAGACCTGCCGTACGATGTTTCTTTCTTGCCATTGTTCGCATGTTCTCAGTAATATTTCTTAATGATTGGAGTTACTTTAATTCAGTGTCAAACTATAGGGACTTACAGTGTTGCATGATAGTCTAAAAGCTGTTACACAGGTTTTTTTTTTTAAAAACATGGACATTAAAGTTGTTAAATTTGTCAATTCGAGCACAAATGTTTTCTCATAGCTGCTTTAAAATGACACGTTTAGCCCTGTATTAGCTGCCAATTAGCAATATAAAATGTTTACTTTGATAACAGCAGTTCAATTATTGGTATAGTTTTATCCAGTTAAAACGTAAACATTTGGTTTGGCAAAAAAATTATTAAGAGAATAAAAGTCTTTGTGAGTTGGAAATGGAATACAATTTGAATACCCATCATTCAGTCAGCCTCCTCTGTGTCTTTCCTAACCCCCATGATGTGAACAGACAAAGTCAGCTCAGTGCACCAATTTGCCAGAGTAGTCACTTTGTGGTAATAATCTTAAGTCAAATCCCTCCGTTTCTGGTATCTGTTTCTCACGAGCTCGTCTTTGGCAGCTAAAGCTCTGTGGCTCTCAGGTTGCCTGGTGGCGGTGGGAACCATAAAGTCAGTGTAATCCCCCCCCTTTTTTTTGTCAGTCAGTCATTGGTGAAATGGGCCTTTACAAGTTTAGGCCACTTTTTCGTATCACGCCAAGTAACTGAAGAAACAGGAGCTGGAGAATTGTCTCTAAAAGAATCAAAGTCTTTTCAGCATTTTCTTCCTCCTGAAAGCAGATATAGGAGAGACGGTGAGGAAGAGGGCGTTGTGCGAGACCTCCCTGGGTGTCAGCCTTGGCAGGCGGAGCCGGGCCTACCCCTCCCCGGCCAGGAGACGACAACGCACCACCTTCAGCCACAAGCAGCTGGAACAGCTGGAAGTGGCCTTCGGACAAAACCAGTATCCTGACATCTACTACAGAGAAGAGCTGGCCCGTATCACCAAGCTCAATGAGGCTCGCATACAGGTGGGACTTCAACTTTCTGACTGACTGATTATGATGTGCAGCGGTGACTTTATGAAGTCAAAGTCCCTCTAATATTCACAGGAAACAATACCAAAACTACTCACTTCATTTAATTGTCTATTATAATAGAGCTGTGATTTCTGCTTCCCAAAGACTCGTGACACTATAGAATGCTTCCTTTCATTTTTGTCTTTATTACATTTAGAAAAAGTACAACTGAAGAGTGGATTTATTATTATATATATATGGAGAGATGTCAGAGTGAGGGGGGCTGCCCTTTTATCAAGCAAACATATCGAACCACTCACTGCTCCAGCTTCTCAAATGTGAACATTTACTGGCTTTGTCATTGCAAATTGAATACCCTGACTTTGCACTTTAATTACAATATTGTCTATGACCTTATCACTGTTCTCCATAACTGAATTGAATGTATAATATTGCAGAAATGCTGTGAGAAACATGATTATAAAGTGCGCCACCTTACTTAAAAGCACTGTCTCAGTTTTGCTAACATGTGGTTGGACAGTGCTTAAGAAAAAATAAATATAATATTGTGCATTTTATTTTGAAATGTGAGCAGAGACAACATGGCTTTATTAAAACGTCTGCAATATTTGGACAATTTATATTTCTTTTAAACACTTTTTTGGGGTTAAATTCATTGGGGGGTGCACCTTCCCTGAACACACCAGGTGTGGTAGTGTCAGTAGTAGAAGTATCAGTAGTGTTGTTTTGCTTCAATGGCAACACAAGGCGATGCTTAAATGTCCCATTTTTGCTGAACCCACCCTTTTTGAACAGCATTATAATGCCAGGTGTCTTACTTGCATCGAGGTGTGCAGGCCAGCTAATCTGTCCTTGTCTCGGCAGGTTTGGTTTCAGAACAGAAGAGCCAAACAGCGGAAGCAGGAGCGGGCCTCCCAGAAAGTTCTCCCAGTGGGCGTGATGTCAGGCCACAGGGCGCTGCTGGGAGGCATGCACGTTCAGCCGTCCGGCATGGCTCGACAGTACTACACCCAGCCCCTGGCTCACATCCCCCGCCTCCCCCCCATGCTGCCCTCTGGGGCGTACTCCCGGCACCCAGGCCCGGTGGGCCAGTGCCCCTGCCCCAGCGTCCCACCGCAGCCGGCCTCCCAGCGGCAGCATGAAGACTGGTACAGCCCGCTGAGGAGCAACCTCACCTCGCCCATGTTCTCTCTGGCCTCCATGCAGCCTCTAGACCAAGCCTCACACTGGAGCTAAGAAGTAACAGAGGCCAATTTAAAAAAAAAGTCAAATATAACATTAAAATGATTTTTAATCTATATTTAGCTGCAGAGGATTAGGTGATGATGCACTGTCCTTTTTCACCTTGTTTCACATTCACACACATATTCTCACTCATTTTAAAGAGCCCCTATTATACTCCTTTTCAGCATCATATTTGTACTATTGGGGTCTACTAGAATAGGTTGACATGCTTTGATGTTCAAACATCATATTATGTTTCTCATTGCTGCAGTTCCTTTGCCTGAAACGCTCCGTTTCTGTGTCCCGATCCTGCCGAGAAGCCCAGTCTGCTCTGATTGGTCAGCTGGCCCACTCTGTTGTGACAGGTCAACCAAATTCAAACAAGCCACTGGTCGGGGCTGTGCTCGTTCAGGCAGCACCTATGGGCAGCACATATGATAAACTAGGCTGGCATTCTCAATCAGTGACATCACAAATTGTGGAATTTCAAACAGCAACATGGGCGAGGTGTTTTTATGTATTCGAGAAAAAAATGCTGTCTGTGGGAGAGAAAGCTCCATTCAGAGTGAAATTAGTTTTTTTTGTACCTTATACATCTATTACATACACAAAAAACTATATAATACACTAAAAGACAGGACAAATCAAAAGAGCATGATAGGGGCTCTTTAAGTAAAGTGTTAACTCATTTCATTTCTAGAAACAGTCTGAAGTTCCAAACGCACAGCCTCTGGTTGCATATCAGCTTATGCAAGTAGTAACAACTCACAAATAAATTCAAGTTTGTGAATGCATAGAAAACAATTATAATCAAATGCGTGCACAAATGATATCACTGCTGATCAGGGTTCAAAATTAGCACCATCCACCAGCCAAATGCAGGTAAAATATGCACGTTGCTGGTAGTTTTGCTTCCCTCACCAGCCCAAAAAAACAATGGTAATATATTGAGTGCTGGGCTGGTGGATGAAAAAGTTCATTTTGAACCCTGGCGGTGAGGCGTCACAGACTGTGAAGATGTGCTTTTGTGAATATCGGAGTACAGATTTAAAGCATAACAACTGCATCTGTCTCACTGTCAGCAATCAAAGTCAGCACTCAAAGTTACCACACTGCGATTAAACACGCAGACACACATTTAAGTCCCAAGTACAAATTCTGGCCCTGATTTTGACTGTAAAAGTAACTTCAGTGTCATACACAGTGTGGGAGTTTCCCCACACAGTTTTCAATCTGTATTCAAATATTCCGTTTTTCACAGGTGTATAAATTATTGCTGAAAAATCATTTCACAAGCTCAAAATCGGAGAGACCCTATACACATGTATTATACTTTAAACTGCTTTCAATATGGTTCTCCTCAACATCCACTGCTAGTATTAAAGCTTTAGTGCGTAACATTTTGGTATTAATGAGCGTCCATTGCCAAATGAGTTGCTACAAAGCTAATTAAGACTATCAGCTCCACACAACTCTCTCTGGATTTCTCAGTATGGCTATGATTGAGTCGTCCGGTGACTTTCGCGCGCAGAACCTCGAGTGAAGATAATGAGAGGAGTCCATCATGTATTTTTTAATCCTCCGTGTCCTCCTTGGCTACTAGCAGCTGTGTGGAGGAGGGGTGGGGGCGCGTGCGCGATCACGGAAGGCTTATATCATGTGGACGCGCCCGACAGTTTTGTTGTCATTACTTAGAATTCCTCACGGGGGCGACAGAAACTACACACTATAGCTTTAATAGTAAGTACTGTGGGTGAGTCTTACATGTCAGCGGACCTACTTATTACACGTTTTCTTCACTGCAATTTAAATCAAAAGTCAACATGTTTTGTTCTCTGCTCCATGTGTTGAACTGTGAACCACCTACACATGGTAGGGCCAATGTCAAGCTACACAATCTCTTGAGCCATGTTTAGTTCTTTACATGAAACGGGATGTCTAAAAACCTTGTGGAGTACACCTAACAAATAAAGATTTAAAATACTTTTCCCAATGTCTTTTACACGCGATTTCATGAATGCCATGTGAAAGAACTCCACACATCACAATCTATTAAAAAAAAAAAAACATCACAAGTCTGTAGATTACCGTTTTTAATATTTCACATTCCAGAGACAACACAGTTGAATCTGCTATGCTTTCAGATTAGTTTGTTTGAATATAATCAACAACCTGAAGAATCAATACTAGATGGCAAAAATATAGAATTCATCCATCCATCTCACACAGATGGATTTAACACACACGGAGACCGCCTTTAATCAGTATCCGTTTTAAAGGCAGCTAATGATTGGAAGCAAACGTGCGTTGAGGTTATAACAAGTACTTCACTGGAAAACCCATGAAGCTACACCAGCTTTTTAAACAACTGCAATGGCAGCAGCATCAACCAGTGTGCTTTAAGTCTAGCTTATCCAGTGATGAAGAACCAGCAGTGCGGCGCTGCTTTACATTCACTCTATGACGTTAGATTTTCAGTATCAGCTGGCTCGCCGACTACAGTGAAGAGGATGGTGATTGGCTCATATAATTGTGTTAATCTTCTTGAAAACAACAGCAAATACAACCTCAGGAAGAACACACGTGGTGCCATTTATGCTGCATGGAGTCTCTGCTGGCAACATTCAGCGTGTTGTTCTGCTTGTAACCTCAAAAACACACACACAAACACACACACTTTACATCTGAGCAAGTCAAGGCCACTTTCCAAAGTCATGAGAACAACCCGTTTGTCTCATCCTCATCACAAACAGCAAATGAAAAGGATTCCCAGACAGAATCATTTGGTCCACCATTTTGAGTATCACACAGCGACAGTGTGTTAGCTACT
This sequence comes from Perca fluviatilis, assembly GCF_010015445.1. NCBI lineage: Eukaryota > Metazoa > Chordata > Actinopteri > Perciformes > Percidae > Perca > Perca fluviatilis. The sequence continues at coordinate 26,623,826 of NC_053130.1, read as the reverse complement.
GTAAATAAGTGTGTGTCTGATCGAGTCCAGTATGCACAGAGTTTCAAATGGAAACTGTGGTCCATTTAAAGTGATGACATTCTGTTTAGATCAGGGATGCACCAAATCCAGGATTCGGCTGAATATTGGACATCGGTTTCTGCCGAAACTTAGAATTTTTTTTCACCGGTCCGAACCCTACGCTTGCGCTACGCTGGCCGACATAAGGACGCCGGCGTTGATTACGGGAAGGTGTTTACGTAGGTGGAGCGTTCAATGCAGCAGACTGTGAGAAAGTGAAAATGGAACTCGTGAGCAGAAAAAGTGTAGTTTGGCAGTACTTTCAGTCAAAAGAAGGCCGTTCAAGTCGAGCCACATGTTCAATTTGCGATGGCCATTTGTCTCGTGGTGGCGAGGACCCTAAACAACACACAACATCGCCGCTGTTAAGACATTTGCGTATGAAACATCCGAAAGAATACAAGTAGTGCGCGAAGGAATCTACAGACCGCAGCCAAAATGCAGCAACTTCAGGTACATTACATACATACATACATACCTGAAAGTGTTTCCTGTGTTAATGGACTGAGGACGGGAGTAGGATTCGTTATTCGGTTTCGGCAGAATCTTAACCAGGGGCCGAACCCCAAAAATCTGGATTCGGTGCATCCCTAGTTTAGATGCTTTTGGGCTACCAGAGTAAATTCAGTGTAGCACCACAACCAGAAGAACACACACTATAGAGCTGCTGTACATATAAAAGGGCCAATCATACAAAAAAAAAAAAAAACATATATTCCTAACTTTCCCCTACGGTAGCCATGCAGATGGATTGGGTTTTATTTGCCATGAGACCTGCCACTGAGACCTCTGCTACCGCTTCATTGATAGCTGTACTAGTTCCCAATAAAGGTTTTGGGCTTTTATTTTTTTTAGGCCTTTTGGCAGAAGTCACCGCAGAGATGTCTAAACCTCAAAAAGAACTAAAAGTATATATCCATGGTTAGATACCATGAGGGGTTAATTAGAAAAAAAATACTGATATTTGGTGAAATGACCCTTCAGAAAAAGATTTCAAGGAACCTACGAAAACAGAAGGCGCAGAAATGTCAGTGTCAAGTGTACTGGAAGCATACGCCAGAGGCAAACTAACCAAAAGGCCATTTTGTTTTCCTCCTTTTTTTTGTTGTTGCTTATTAAATTACTGGCATTACTACGTTTTGCTGCTACCCACCCCCCCACACAACAAAAAAAAAAAAAAAAAAAAAAAAAAAAAAAATGTCCCAAACCTTATAAATTATCAATAGCCCTGACTGATCGCCTGCGAGAGAGAAAGCAAAGAGTAAACAATGGTTTTCCAAGACAGCTTGGTGGCTACTCAGTTGGCCTTCTTTTCTCTGCAGATTCCTTGTTGTTGTTGCTGTTGTTGTTGGTATGAAGTGTGTAAGTTCTCAGGGGACATCTTACTCCAGCGATTTGGCAAACTCTGCATAATCTATGTAACCGTCATTGTTCTTGTCATCGTCCTTGAGAACATCATCAATGAGAGTGATGAGGTCCTCCTCTTTCAACGGCTGGCTGTCCTCTCCTCTCTCCTGACAAAGAAACAAGGGTCACACTTTACTTGAAGGTAGCTACATAGGAGTGACATGACACTGTCATGAACGTGTCAAAAAGATTTTTAAACAAGTCATAAGCGTTTATGAAATAACGCTTCTTTTAGTAAGTGTCATTCGGTTTTTGTCATGACAAGTTATGGTTAGGATTAGGGTTAGGGTTCATGTGTCATGTGTCATGACAGTGTCATGACACTCTTATGTAGATACCTTCAAGTATTAAGGTATTAAGGGTTATCGAAACAAGATATAAATCAAAAATTGGTTAAATATTCATGTAGACATTATTTGTGTTACAACACATTATTTTTTTAGATACACATTTATATCTCTCTCTCTCTCTCTCTCTCCTAACGAGGTAGTGAGACATTGCGCCTGAACCAAAACATGCATGATTTGTGAACAATCAATGTTAGGCTGTTTAAAGGAAACAGCCTAAAAGTTCGGTCCCTACTGTAAATTAGTGAACGGCTTTAGTGCTTCAGTTTACTTTAGCTTAAAGAACACAGGGCCACTCTTAAACTGTAGGTCCGCAGCAACTCTCAGTTCCTTTAAATCAAAGCTAAAGACCTATCTTTTTGATGTTGCCTTTCTTTAAATAACTGTTCATTTCTTATACTGAAGTTACATTGATGAAACTGTATGACAATCTATATAAGCATATAAAGAGAAATTCTTATTTTATCTGCTTTTATATGTTTAACTGTTTTAACTATTCTTTAATGTTTAATTTCTTATACTGCACTGTAACTTTTATTCTCGTATTTTATCTGTTTTTTATTATCTATTTTTATGTAAAGCACTTTGAATTGCCCTGTTGCTGAAATGGGCTATACAAATAAAGCTCCCTTGCCTTGCCTCAATGAAAACGAGGTACTGCCGTCATGAAAAATCCTTTAGGGTGAAAGAAAAGTGTTTAGGAAAGGAAAGGGTGGATTTTTTTTTTTTTTTTTAGACAATGTGGATCCAGTATCTTAAAAGGTATCTTGCTTTTGTACTATGACAGGTTTCTGACTTAAGATGTTAACTTGGGGTGTAACGCACAAAGACAGTAAGTGGAGTGATAACTAACAAGGGCAGAACAACCTGTGGCACATCCAGTGCCGTTGGTGAAGCAATCAACTGTGAAACTCTTTTTGCGAAATCTCAAACTTTTCACAAATTTGAGACTCCCCTTTTTTTCTTTTACAGTTAACATAAGTTTTTTTTCTTTAAAAAAAAAAAATAGATTACAATAAAGTAACCACTTAGATGTGTTTCCAGGGAAATGTGTATACTAAATATAAAAGTGTTTACTTGTACTTAAAAGTATATAGTATACAGTTTAAAGCTATAATCACTCATGCCCTCTTTAATCCATTCTTTAGCAGTCGATGACAGAAACAAATTATTACTGGTACTGACATTAGCAGGCATTATGCTCACACCTAAGAGAACAAACAATATATAAATGTATACATTCACACATATATATACCTACCTCTCGGTGTACATGTGAGATAGCTGTGGCTAGCTCTAGTCCATCCAGCAGGTTGTTGCCATCATAATCGTGCATCTTGAAATAGTGCAGCTGAAGCTCCTGGGGTGTCATTTCTTTCTCTGGTTTGTCTATCATTCCATCTAAATGCTCCATGATGTGGCTGGAAGACAAAAAAAGGAGTCAAAAGCCACAAGTTACACAGACACCAGCCGACTGTGTTCAAAGTTCACTGTTCTGTGCAAACACGTCCTGAATCGTGCTTCTGCAGTACTGGCAGATATCACTCACTCTTTGTCCTGGACCATGTTTCTGTCCAGGCGGCCGTGAGCGTGGCCGGATATGGAGGCTCCACTGTCTATGACCGGCGGGGGAGGCTGCTGCTGAGGCTGTGACTCCACCTGAGAGTCAACACACAGCAGACAGCAGGACAGGAGGAGGAGCAGACCCCCCCACTGCACACTACACCTGCAACTGCTCATTCTGCTGGACGCGCGCGCGCACACACACACACACACACACACACACACACACACACACACACACACACACACACACACACACACACACACAGCAAGTTAATTAAAGACCCCTGTGCTGTTCTATGAATCTATGGATATCCCATTTTACATTTCCTGTTTATATACACTAAATACATTTTTTTTTGTTTACCTTTTCAACATTCTGTAATTCAGATTTCCCTCAGACTTTTTATGTATACATCTCAAATAAATACCCTCCATTTACAGATAAGGTGTCCCTTAAGCAATTGCTGTTTCCCGTTTCATCATAATAGAGCTAAATTAGTTTAAGGGAGCTGGATCTATCGGATAAATAACGTTACGCCATATTGCTAAAAGAGGAGACATAAAGTCATGATTGTAAACTGTACAACGTTAGACACATTCAGAATCATGTAACAGTTGTTAAGAGGTAAAGACATTGACTACCTTAGTAAAACAATGGGCTCATTAGCGATGTTTAATTGCTGTGAAAATAGCACACGGAGCTACATACCGTTATATGCACCATTATAGGTGGTTAGATATTCTAACGTTAGTGCAGAAGTTAACGTTAGCGAAAAGGCTGGCTGTAAAAACATTTGCTAGCATGAAGCTTCATTTCAGGACTGCGTTGAAATATCGTGACCTGTTTAATGCACAGACAGTACAATACGTTCAATTATATAATTACCTTAAAGGTAATTTTAATACGTACCTGAAAATATTTATCCCTTGCCTATCTTCACTTGACTCCGTGGACAGTTATGTTGTTTTACTAGTTGGCTGGCAACAATGATCAATCACAACCTTTGAGGACCAAGTGGCTTGCCGTAGCTCCACTTGGACACGACAGCTCATTTTGATTGGTTAAAGTTGTCAGAGAGTATGCAGCTGAGCCGAGAGGACTCGCTGCACCAACGTCCCTATTCACTGAATTAGCTGTCCACGGCTGAATAACAATTGTATTATATTCTGCACATGTTCCAACATTGTGTTTATAGTTACAGTAAGATACAGATACAGTACGCCGGGTCAAATCGTATTAAGTTGCTAAGTATCTGGAGTATATTAAGCTAACACTGATACAAACTGACGTTTTATTGACAACATTTTGGAATTCTCACGTTGTAGCGCTTCACACATGGCACTTTCCAGGAGGACAAAGTATTTTACGATGTGAGTGGCTTGTCTTGACAGAGAAAATACCTTTGAGGTGACTCTTTCGTCAGCAGGGGGAGTGAATCAGCCAGCCGCTCAGCTGTACATACAAATCTACGGTGCACTGCACGCAGGAGCACGCTGTGTGGTGGAGTTTACTGAGGGAGGAGAAGCGTCGATTTGTGTCAAGCAAATGTCAAGTTTCCAGAGAGAAAATGACGCTGCTAAAGCTCTGTTCAGGAGGCTTGAGGTTTTTTTTTGCTGTCATAAAGTAGTTGATAGGCCTATTTACTTTCAGTTAAAACCCCTCAGTAGTCTGTGACCCTTGTCTCTCCTTATTGTGTTTACCCATGTGGATGATAGGACAAATGTTAATTATTGTTTATCTGCTGATGAATTCATTGGATTTCCCCCTTAACTTGATCACAGTTTTACCCCCCATTTAAGAGCGCATGGTTAGTGTGAACTGAAGCAAAAAAAAAAGTTTTGTATGCCTGCATTGTATCCTCGATGCAATGCAATTACCAGTCAGTGCGAGAGCTGATAGATGTAGGCTATATAGTTTGTAACTGAGCCAGGAGGTTAGCCAGCGTCAAGCCTGCCAATGGTGCTGAACCCAGATCAGGGAGCAATAAGCCATGCAATTACAAACTGATTTTTTCCAATGAACTCAATTATGAAATAAACACTATTCAAAGAATAAAAAATTAAAAAAACAGCACCTATGCATGCATTCTGTCTGTTTGGGGTTCCACACTTTGCTGCAGACGAGTACAGCACTAGTGTTTCCTATAAGCCCTACCTGATCCAGTTAAAGTGTTAACGGAAAAGATTAAGGACATGGCTGTTGTACAGGAGGGCACACTTCATTTTACTTCCAACAGCTACAGATCAAGGCCTCTCAAAATGCCACAGTCATTACAATAAATGCATCCTTTACTGACAGGAGTCTAATGCGTTGCCAAATGCTAGACAGGATAATGTGTGCATAAGGCATTGCGTTTAAAGTGCTGCAAGGTGACAGTAGCGAAACAAGTTAAGAGGGGAATTCACGTTGAAAAAGACGGGTTTACTTTCTGAATATTGCAGATATTTCTTTGTTAAATGACGCATATGCGGCTACTAAATATTTTATTACAAATTAATTATTTAGTTCCTATAACAACAATTAGACCTACTTCCTTACAATGAAACTTCCACATTGAAAGAAAAAAAAAAAGTTTACTTATGCGCTGTGGATGTTGTGTTAAATGGCCTTTCGTGCCTGTGGTAACCCACACCCCACCCCTCCGCATTCAAAGATTACACATTTATTTCTCCTGGAAGTCTGCAGTTACTCCCATCGTGTCCGGCGAGTACAGTCACCACCGAGACAGAGCAGTGATGGCATCCCGGGTCTCCTTCACCCAAGCCCGAATAGAAGCGGAGCTGGAGCGCTACCGCGCCGAGTGCCAGTGGGAGAAGATACCGATGGTCATCGAGCAGATGAAGGTTGCGCGGATCCACGAGGACGGTGAGTGTTCTACACCTGGAGGGTTTAAAGTTGAGGTATCTTCTGTCGCTTCCGGACTGTTTTTAACCACTCACTGCAACAACAACAACAACAACAACAACAAAAATAGCCTAAATAGCGAGAAAAACTTATAGGATTCCATAAATTCCCTACTATAATAAGTGCCCAGTTGTTTAAATTCCACTTGTTTTCAGGGACGTTTCAGGAAGTTGTTTCCAGAGTAGGTACATTGTGTCTTAAAGATCATTTGAATTGAGTTGATTTACACTGGGAACAATGAGGATTTAATGTCTCAACCCAGTTTTTTCAACTGATCTGTAAAAAGTAGGATTTAAAGACTCAGTAAGAGTCTCAAGTGTTTGTCAAAGATGGATTTGTTTTGCATTGAGTGAGTGGCACTGTACTCAAGTTGGACTTTGGACTCTCAAAGATAGAGTGGGTTACTCTGTACTTCAAGTTTTTCTCTGTAAATTTACTCCACAAATAATAATAATAATAATAACTTGCTTACATCCAGTGGTGTAGTCTATGTGATACGCTTGTATATGCAGTATAGCTCCAGGATTTCCATACACCCACTTAAAAATGCCCGATGGCATGCTAGGCCTACCACATACTTTCCATTATAATTTGGATATATTTTGAACTGTCATCTGTCTGTTTTTAAAGGTTTATAAAGGTATTTCCACTGTAAATTGGTGCATAAAATACAGGAATACAGGAAATGAAATCGTTGATGCTTACCTGGGGGAGGACACCCCCAAAAAAAGGCAGCCTGTAGAATCTGTATATATACAGTACAGTATACCAACTACAATACATTACACTACACCACTGCTTACGTCTGTCCTACTGGGCCCAGACCAGGGGTCAGAGAGGGGTTGCCGGATGGCTCCAACAATTCAGTGTCACTCCCTGGAAGGTTACAGTCTATACAACAACAGAGGGGGGACATGATCAAAGGTATTGTATGGCCCTCGGCATCACCCCTCCTACAGGATAGATCTGGTACCCCCAGCTGTATCTAATGCAAAACAAGATTTCCCAGTGGACAATTCACGTCTGCCTTTACCCTTGAAATCATTCCACACTGTGCACGTGCTCAAATTGAATGCAAACACACTTATCACCGTGTGTCTCATAAAGCATTACTTTGCTAAGTCACTAATGCACCTGCCTCCACCTCTCATCTTAGCAGAGTAAACACAGGTTCAGGTGACTCGACTGCAAGTCGGCTGTTGTTGTGCCCATAACTGGCTGATAGTGCCGACCAGCACTTTCTCCCTGCCTGCACGTGCACTGAAGTGTTAAATCGATGTGGTATTACTGTGTACATGCATGGTTCACATGAGCTGATCTGACAGTGAGGGGGAAAAAATCCAATTTACTGCATAACAGTTTAAAAGAAAAAAGCCATTGTGGTGCAGACTCTTCATTCTTTGGTCTCTTGTTGTTTAAAGTATTTCACTTTGGATAATTTAAAGTTAGGTGATGTAGTGATTAAGATGTGATAGTCTAATTTGATGTCAGTCATACTCAAAGAGCAAGGTTTGCTATTGAAAGATGATGTTGTGCACCACTAGTTAACAATCTCACAAGGAAAGTATAGTCACCATTTAGGATGCTGAGGTTAATACAGTATGTTCCAGTCCTCTGTATTTTTCCTGGGAATGTGTTTTTTTTTTATTGACCTGTGGGGAATTACATTCTACAATTAAAACACTCGGTGGCTATTTTATAAGCTGATTCTAGTATTTTTACATTTAAAGGTACCCTGTGGAGTTTTCTTGTAAACCAAAACATGTTTTGAATTCAGTGTTTCTTGTATCGTGTGTGTCCTTAAGGTCTAATAAATGCATTTCCTTCCTCATAAAACATTTGCACAGACAATTTTTTTTTTTTGTTAAGTTTTTAATATAGCTGAAGTTCCACCAAAGCTACAACTCCAGTGGGTACCTTTAAATTAAAATGAACATATTGGGAAATAAAATGTACATCAAATTTTATTGAAGAATTAATTCCATAAATAATTTTTTGTATCTGGTCCAAATTGTCTGACGGTATAGAAGCATAAAGAGGGCTCCTGACCTCAGTGTTTCTTAAATTCCGGCCACAGCCCTATACCAATTTTTACACCTGTCTGTCTGTCTGTCTGTCTGTCTGTCTGTCTGTCTGTCTGTCTGTCTGTCTTTCTATCTGTCTGTCTGTCTGTCTGTCCGTCCGTCCGTCTGTCTCTGTCTGTCTCTCTGTCTGTCTGTCTTTCTTTCTATCTATCACATTATTGTGAAAGCGATATCTCAGGAACGCCTTGAGGGAACATCTTCATATTTGGCACAGACGTCCACTTGGACTTTGGAGTTCAAAGGTTATGGTCACTGTGACCTAACTAAACACATTTTTGGCCACAACTCAGGAATTCCTGCACTAATTATAACATAATTATAACATTTTACACAAATGCCAAATCCATGTTTTCGTCAAAAAATACACTTTTATTAAATTGCTTCAAAGTCTTTACTACATATATCATTGAGTCTAGACACAGATGTAAACTGCAACTTGACTGGTTGGCAGAGGCATACAACCACAAGGCGGTAATTGTAGTTAGTTTTCATTTGGAGTCGTGTTTCTGTCCAACTGAATGTAAGTCCAATATTTGCTCTCCTTTTAGCTCTGTTTTGGTCACCACTACTCCTGAGGTACATTTCTGACTCTTAAGCCGCTATACGTTCTGCTGTGTTCACCAGCTAGTCTCTTCTGTCTGTCTGCTGTTTGGTGTCACAACAGTCCATCACAAAATGACTTCTGAAAAACCGAATCACAGATGAAAGACTGTTTCCGATAACTTGTTTCATTTGACCACTTTATCAGTCATCTTGTATTGAAACAAGAATATGTATTCCCAAACTGTCCGACAACACTGTTACCTCTTAACTTATTGCAACACAGACTCTTTCAAAAGTCTAGGCTCCAACTTGCTGTTTATCCCTCACCATCCCAGCACTGATAGCTTTAGCCTTGGCTGTGCTGATAAAACTAACTAAGTTTTATCAGCGGTAAGATAGAGGATAGAGGATAAGGAGGCAAAGTCCCTCCCCTTCCGGTGGATAAAACTAACTACGTTTTTTATCAGCAAATATGTCAAGTCCAGTATATCAGGACATAAACACTTCTCACAGAGTTGGCGGAGGAACACACATCCACAGCATGGAAAAGGTAAACAGGAAGGCTTTAATCGAGTGTTTGCGTGTACACAAAAACTGAGGTTTACTACTGGACTCTAAAAGCCCAGTCAGAACAGAGAAACAGAGCAGAAGTAAACTTTAATATCTTCGGTGTAGGTGGACGTGCAGAGCTTATGGTATGATTACAATGTTGAAGGCTATTTAAGGAAAGTACCGGGGAAATTAAGCTCAGCATTAGTTCATGCAGGACACTGAAGTCATACGCCCGCTGATTGAATTATCATTCCTATCAGACACACACCAATCACAGCCATTCTCTCATCAAGGGGCGTTCCTCCTCACTGATCCCTGCTCCACTCACTGCTGCTGCTGGCAACGTTTTACCTCCACCACCCCAGCCTCCACCTTCCTAGTCCTAACATGACTCAAAGTTTAAAATTGTTTTCAATGTCTTTCTTTTTTACGGCATGGTGCTCCCTGTTTCAGCTTAGCATGCGGCTTGGCTGGCCCAGGGAGCATTATCAAGAGCGGAGCCATCAGCGCCAAGCATAACTGTATTTTCATTTGTTGCAATAAATGGTTAAATCTATGATGAGAGTGTTCCTGACTGAAATAGAAACTGTAGCTTTTGAACATCCTTCAGGGCTCTGGCATGTTTAAACTCCTCTCCCTGAGCTGCTGTTTTTAATGGACTGAGTGATGTTTGCTTTGGCTACAGAAACAAATTACCTCTGACCCTCAGACCTACCCCAACTAACTCAGTTTACTTTTTTACTTTTTCAATCCCACCCCCTAGATGACTACGGGATGCTGCTGATGGCCGAGGTGCTCCTGGAGGAGTGCCTGCAGGAAAACGTAGACCTTTTACGGAGCTCCACCCCTTTGATGGACAAGAACCAGCCCAGACTGGGCCGTGCCAAAGGCCACCTTAACACCGTCCTCAGCCGAGGCCGTCTCACAGTCAGTCTAATCTGGGTTCCTTCAAGTCACCCTATAGTTGTTGAGTCCTCTCTGCTTCTTTAAAGTGCCCATATTATGAAAAAAACACTTTTTCTGGGATTTGGGGTGTTCTTTTGTGTCTCTGGTGCTTCCACACGCATACAAACTTAGAAAAAAATCCATCCTTTTTTGAGTGAGATACGGTTTCTGAATGTGTCCTGCCTTCAGTCTCTGGGTGAGCTGTTCAAAATCGGCACGGCTTGTGACGTCACAAGCCGAAACGAGCTGGCTAACCACAACCGTTAGCTTGTAACGTTAGCGTTAGCATGCTAACGCTAGCATGCTGCCTCGTTCTCAATAGCAAACCACTGCTACAACACACACAAGTTCACCATAATCTACAAAAGAACTACTTAGATGTGCGCCCTCATTTAGAAGTCTCCCAGCTAATCCTGCCTTGTAACTGACCAAAGTTGGAGAAACAGGCTTTCTTTTACTGTCTATGGAGCTAGCTAGCTGACATGATCTACATCTGAGCTACTGCGCATGTGCGAGTGCAATCAAAGATAGTACAGAAGAAGAAGAAGAAAAGAGGTCTCACTCATAGACAGTATATAATGTACCAATAGACCCCGTTGCTCTGGACGGAGACTAGTGAAAGCTATTAGAAGCACTTTTCCGGTGATGGCCAGCTTTACTGCACAGCCTCCAACTGAGAGAGACGACGTAAATGTGACGTGAGCAACGTGTCTGAAAGTTGTAAGTCTTCTGGTAGCTGTGCCAAGAGAAATCTCAATCATTCCCAATCTTACAGAGACGGAGAGCGTAGGTATATGTAAGGAGATAACATGGGCACAGGCTAATTATTGCTCACTAAAATGCTAGTTAACATTAGTAATTAAACCTAAACAGCTCATGTAAGTCGAAACTTCCTGCAAGCTTATCCTGTACTATACGGTAATTCCTCTACTATGTCACACAATCGTTAGCCTATTTTTACAAAAACGTCTGCTAAGGAGCCATAACGTGAGATAAAAGGTAATGGAGCCTTTTATACGTTGTTGTGTTTCTTTAGAACTAAACAATGGACAAATATAGTCTTTAAACACTTTACAGATGTAAAGTTATTCACTGTCAAGTGACGTCAGTGGAATGCTAACGGGAGGTGATGGCTAGGTAGCATCAAAATGGCGCCATAGGAGGTTCAAGTTCTGAAGCGAAGCTTACCCCCTTGGTCTCACTCTGTAGCTGAAACAGAGACCAGGTGAAAAGAGGATCTGCAGCAGTGAGAGAGAGCTGTGCAGTACAAAAAAAATATGGTGTTTTTTGAAAATTAAACCATGTAAACCTATTCTGGTACAACCTTAAAATACAATTATGAACCTGAAAATTAGCATAATATGGGCGCTTTAACGCTTGTTTTCTTACGCTTGTTATGGCACAGAGCACAGGAAGCATTTTGTACAAATATCGTCCTTTGTGTTGCTTCAGTTATTGCCTAACCATTTACTTCCTCTTGTCCTCCAGCCCAGGTATCTGAACGAGGCTCTGCTGCTGATGGCTAAAGTGCACTTTGTGCAGGGTCGCTTCCGCGATGCTCAGGGAATGTGTGCCAGGGTGGGACTGGAGGAGCTGACACAGAATGAGCAGCCGACCTACCACCTCCGCCTGCTGGCCGAGGCTTTTGTAATTAAAGGTACCTGGCACCTCTAGGGAGTTAAAGGGGACAAATTGTGCTTGTTTTCGAATTCATACTTTTATTGTATTGGGTTTCTACTGGAACATGTTTACATGCTTTAATGTTCAAAAAACACATTATTTTTCTAAATATATATGTGTCTATATACCTGTATTCACCCTCTGTCTGAAACGCTCCGTTTTAGTGCCTGTCTCTTTAAGCCTCCCTCCCGAAAAAAACTCAAGCTTTGGTTATACCCACGCAGTGGCTCGGGCCTTCTTAGATGGCACGTGCGCTACGAGCATGCACAGAGACGTTTATGCTCTGACGCATTGTTCGTTGCAGTATTCTCCAAAACACTGGGGGCATACAAACAAAATAATCTGTGAATAAGCAAGAAGTAGTAGAGAAGAAGAGAACGGAAGTAAAGGAAAGCAGGCTGCCTGGCAACACTAGTAAACACATTCATGATAAACACAGACGTACCGCCAAACATTGCATTTGTGTTATTATGAACGTTATTGCCGTTTATCTCCAAGTGGTAATATACTTTTCCCAGTGTGGTGTCTCTCTCTGACCACATATTTAAGGCCATTTAGCGCCTTGTGATCTGTACATTGAGAATCACGCAGATGTTTATACGGGCGAACCTGCTTGGCCTGCCTGGCCTGCCTGGTCCTTGGTCTTCCCAGCCGACCATGCTGAAATAAAAACCATGTAGCGCGCACCGAGTTACAGAAATTCAGAGGTGCAAGACCACGCGCCGCAGCAACTTGCGAAGCCTTCACGCTGGAAATGATAGAGGTGGTGACGTCATTTTATGGCTAGCGCACCTCGCGCCTGGAACACCACGGCGACTATAAACCAAGGATTAGCCTGCTCTGATAAAGAGGCAAAGTCCCTCCCCTTCCCATCAGACCTTATTTCGGAAAAAAAAAGTAGGGTTGTGAATAGGCCTAAAGAGTATTCAATACATTCTGGTGAGAGACACCGAATGTAAAGACAAGCCGAAGCCTTGGGATGTCAGTCTTTTTGGACATCCACTATTAGTGCTGCACAGTTCACATTTAAAGCTTAAGAGTCTTAGGTAGGCTGAGGCAGCACTGAAGACTTTTCCCTAAAAAAACACAGGCAAGACTGAACAGCTCCCTGCATACATGTCCTTGATGATTCCATTCCTAAACCCTTTGCTAGAAGTTATCACAGCTATAAAATCATAATGACCTTGTATGGTGTTTGGAAGTGGAAGTGGAAGGGAGGGGGAGGGCGACTGTTGAAATCCAGTCTGTGGAAATGAATTTAACACGGATGGAAACCATCAGCTTGATTGGATAGATACAGTAGTTATGTCAGTAACCCCCGCAAGTGTTTTAGTTTGAGTCTTAACCTCAGCTTGTTTATGACACTCATGATGTGAAATTGGAAAATGTGGTCCACAAAGCTGACCTTTTTGTTTTCTCTCCAGCTGCCTCACATATGCGATTAAAAGTAGGGTAATTCTTTTACCTCCTATAAATGTCGTTAAAAGTATGGTTGCTCATTCTGTTGGTAGGAGTTATCTATCAGAATGGCCTACTTCCTCTATAAATGTAGTTAAAAGTAGGGTAGCTCATTATGTCAGGTAGGAAATATCTATCAGAATGGCCTACTTCCTCTATAAATGTTAAAAGTAGGGTAGCTAATTCTGTCAGGTAGGAAATATCTATCAGAATGGCCTACTTCCTCTATAAATGTTGTTAAAAGTAGGATAGATCATTCTGTCAGGTGGGAAATATCTATCAGAATGGACTACTTCCTCTATAAATGTTGTTAAAAGTAGGATAGCTCATTCTGTCAGGTAGGAAATATCTATCAGAATGGACTACTTCCTCTATAAATGAAATTAAAAGTAGGGTAGCTCATTATGTCAGGTAGAAAATATCTATCAGAATGGACTACATGCTCTATAAATGTAGTTAACAGTAGGCTAGCTCATTCTGTCAGGTAGGAAATATCTATCAGAATGGCCTACTTCCTCTATAAATGTAGTTAAGAGTAGGGTAGCTCATTCTGTCAGGTAGGAAATATCTATCAGAATGGCCTACTACCTCCTATAAATGAAATTAAAAGTAGGGTAGCTTATTATGTCAGGTAGAAAATATCTATCAGAATGGACTACATGCTCTATAAATGTAGTTAACACTAGGCTAGCTCATTCTGTCAGGTAGGAAATATCTATCAGAATGGACTACATGCTCTATAAATGTAGTTAACAGTAGGCTAGCTCATTCTGTCAGGTTGGAAATATCTATCAGAATGGCCTACTTCCTCTATAAATGTAGTTAACAGTAGGGTAGCTCATTCTGTCAGGTAGGAAATATCTATCAGAATGGCCTACTTCCTCTATAAATGAAATTAAAAGTAGGGTAGCTCATTCTGTCAGGTAGGAAATATCTATCAGAATGACCTACTTCCTCTATAAATGTAGTTAACAGTAGGGTAGCTCATTCTGTCAGGTAGGAAAAATATCTTTCAGAATGGCCTACTACCTCCTATAAATGAAATTAAAAGTAGGGTAGCTCATTCTGTCAGGTAGGAAATATATATCAGAATGGCCTACTTCCTCTATAAATGTAGTGAAAAGTAGGGTAACAACACCTAAGTAATAACATGTAAAACGGGATAGATTCACAGTAAAGTAACAACGTAAAGTCCTTCAGGGAACAGATTTCCATACAGATGCTGTTTTAAAAACCAATGTGATTGTGAGTCATATGTAATGGAAGGATTTACTGTTACTCACAGTCACACATGCTCACAGGCTGTCTGAAGTTTTGTTATAGCAGATTATTTTGGGGTCACTTAAAAAAATGTGCTTTTTTCCATTCAGATACAATCTTCAGCATTTTGTCTATTTATTTTTTTTACTCATTGAATAGCAGCAAAATTAACAGTAAGATGTCACAGCCACACAACATTACAACTGTCTGCTTCCTTTGAGCTCTGGATAATCTTGTTAGGGTCATAATCATCATCATGTCATTATACTCTCTGTTTCCTAATAAAGGACATGACCTCATTCTCTTGAAACTGAGGAGAATTTTATTACAGTAACTGAAAGAGTTTGATTTCCGTTGATTGTTTTGAAATCCACTAAATGAAATTTGTCGAGTCGTGTTTGACTCTCACATGCTACACGAGAAAACAGATCAGATCCTTTGGGGGTTGCCAAGCTTCTTCCCATGTTTTTTTTGTGTGCATATTCCATATTGTTGTGGGAATGAAGTCAGATGTGAATATTTGGATGACGATGACTTGTCTATCAGCAGCTGTCTGCTTATTTTATTAAGCCTGGCGTCTGGCCGGAGGCTGCTGTCCATCACAGGCCTCCTGCGGTCTAGAAATGTTCCTGCTCGCTCTGTTTATTTGTACCAATAAGTCCACTAACGGACATCAGACCCAGTGTCTGCCCTGCTCACTTCTTCCTCTGTATTCATGCATTAGCAGTGCATCCATCTGCACAGCACAATATGCTGATGAAATGGGGATAGTACATGAAAGACATGTAACGCTTCAGGCGTTTTAATCTTTTCATTTTATTTAATTTTAAATGTGCAATTGGTATACAATGTTATAAAATATTTTTTATAAAATAAGCCTTGTCAAGTGTCAAATAATTTGAAAGCTCAATCGACCACTGCGAAGGAGCTAGCAGAATAGGGGATCTCCAGTGAACAGCAATGCATTTCCTGGCTGCCAATAGTGTGAGATCAATATATATTTTAGCATGTAAACTCTGTATATCATGGTGCATGCACAGGGATAAAATATCAACATCAGATTTCCAAAATGCGGTGAGAAGGTCACATGCAAAACAAATAACCTCTTTGCTTCTTACAACAACATAAAAATACCATTTCACTGTTCATTTATGCATCTTTTCTAGGGTGTAATACATCATAAGCAGCATCTTAAAACAAACTTAAATTGTTAATCATATGAACATTTATGAACTTTGAGACAGACGTATGTGCAGTCCTCTTTGTCAGTTTGCATTTGACTATTACGCTGTCATTTAAGCCTAACATTGTCCGTATTTTTAGATATATTTGGAATAAATGTAATATAAATTTACAATATTCTCTTTCTATTTTCCCCATAATTAGGAATATAATCATGTTTAGAAGAAGATGGCTGTTTAAGAAACCCCTGACTAGAATTAGTCAGTGATGTGACTTACTTATTTGAAGATGGAACTCTTTTATCAAAATCTGAAATTTTTTGAGGACCTATTCAGAAAATAAGATAAGATAGACTTTATTAATCCCACACTGGGGAAATTCCTGTGCTACAGCAGCAGAAAAAAATATCATCAGAATACACAAATACACATTAAGTAGACATAGGAGAAAAAAATATACATAAAGTATAAGAAATAGAAAAAATAGAATTAGTTATAATAATAATAATAATAGTAATAATAAAACAAACATATTTACACACTAAACACCCTAGGCAGTATATAAACACAGATATACAGAAAAGACCGCTGATCTTTTACTTTTCAATGATACAAAGTATCTTCATTTACATGCGACTCTAACCTTTTACCTAATTATCAACTGACAATTATAGTTCTCGTATTGTTAAGTATATTGTACATTATTTTCTGTATCTCGTGCGTTCACTGCATTGCCCACCCGCCAGGTATTCCCTGCTAACTTAGCCAGCAGTATGCAGTAGCTTAACCATAATTCACCATGTGTTGGTTGTTGGATGGTAACAGGTTGTGGTCTAATGGTCTAATGGTTTAATGGTGCCCACGGTCTCTCCTTGGGTCTCAGGTCTGTCTCTGGACCACCAGACAGTTTCTGCATCGTCTCGTGTCCGTCTGTCGGAGAGGGAGGAGGAGAGTCTGTCCTGTTACCTCAGGGCCTGTGACGCTGCCCTGTCCTACCTGCAGGAGCTCGATAAGGTGGGATTTTACACGTGTTGAGCGTGCATTATGCAGTATGTGTGCATGCTTTCGTGAGTGTGTGTGTGTGTGTTCATGTAACGTCACTGACAAATGAAAATAGAAATATATCTGTGTGTGCGTGCATGAATAAGGTACAGCTTTCTGTCAGAGGAGATTGTCTGTGTTCACCAATTTTCTTCATGCTTGAGTTTACAATTGATCTCTTATTTACTGGTTCCCAGCTCTGTTTATTTCAATATATTTTTATACTTTTAGTTCTTTCAACATTTTCCGTCACAAATATGTAGTATTTAGTCATATTTAGTGGTTCTGTATCTGTCATGTAAAGTAACTAAGTACCTTTAATTAGGTACTTGTGCTTTACTTGTATTTCCATTTCTATTATATTTCCATTGTATGCGACTTCATACTCTACTTCATATATTTCACAGTTATGTATAGTTGCTGGTTACTTTTCAGATCAAGATTTTAAAACATATGATCAGTGTATGAAATATGATGCATTGTTATGGATTTAACTGCACAAAAGAACATAGAGTGGTTATAATTAGCTTTACCTCATTAACATGTAAGCTTACATGTTAATGCAGCTATAGTAATGATCCAATAACATAATAATAATAAGGGTCATTCTGCATAATTGACATTGTACTTTTTGTTGCCAATACGTCTGTACTTTTACTTGGATATGGTTTTGAATGCAGGGCATTTACTTGTAATGTATGTATGTATGTATGTATGTATGTATGTATGTATAATAATTTAAAGATTTAAATACAGTGAAAATACACTTAGTTGTGCATGTATTTTCAGATTTCAGTAACAACACCCCACACCAAATCAGCCAAAGCCAGTCTGCCTCCTTTACCTGTGGATATCGACCTGGGCTACTTCCTACAGGCTTCCTTACAAAGTGCTTACATTTGTCTGCTGCAGAGGGGGTGAGTGTACCAACCCTACATACACATAACCCATACACAGTGTCTGCCTTCTTTTATGCAAAGTTGCTCTGTAAACCATTGGCATGTTCTTTTAAAAGTACTTGAAAAAGCATAAAAAAGCAAAAATTCACCTAGGGTCGTAAAATAATGTCTTCAAATTGATATTTTTTTTACATTGTTGGTTGTTGGCCTTTTATAATTTCCAACTGGAAGTCCTAATTCATCTACCTGTGTTTACATTACTTCACTGGTTATGCACTTTGATTAATGGCTGCAGGCTAGGCTTATCTGACATTGCCTGTAATGGAGGGAACCTTGGGCTTTTATCTTCTGTTTTAGAAAGTGTGTAGGAGAAGAAATCAAGGAAAAGCTTTAAAGCACCACTTGACCTCAGTGCAGCATAGATGCATTTTAATTTGTGACCAGCAGGTGTCAGTGTCAGAAAAGCAAAGTAGTGTCTGAACACACGTTGGACTGTCAAATACACTCAGTTTCCAGTTCCAGGTACACATAGCTGAAACTAATGCAGTCTAATACAGCAGTACAGCAGTAACTCACCAATTCATGAAGGTTGTAATGTTGAGTTTTTCATAGAACTGTAACAGAGAGGTGTTTTCTTTCTACCATATCTGATGTAAATAGGGTGGACAAAATAATAGAAACACTTGCAACAGGGTGTATTGTTCCAGACGTTTTGTGTGAAGCAGTATGCAGTCGGAATATCAGAGCTATCTTTCACAGCCTCTTATCATTCTGTCCTACTGTAAACAGTTTGATATTAACAGTGGGTTTGTGTGTATGTGTGTGTGTGTGTGTGTGTGTGTGTGTGTGTGTGTGTGCGTGTGTGTTTTAGCCATCTAGCACAGGGTGCTCACCAGCTGCGCAGGGTCCTCAGGGTGGTGGAGTCACGAGGGTCTCAGAGTTTCAAGAAGGTGAGGTGCACACACGCACACACGCACGCACGCACGCACGCACGCACGCACGCACGCACGCACACACACAAATAGCTGCTGTAGTTTGGATTGCTAGCTGCTAAACATTCATTATTCTATAGTGTACCAGCGCAAGTGCAGATTGGTAGCTACAAAATATGATGGAATAATTATAATACTGCTTCGAACACTGAGGACTAATCCCGACTTTAGTCTAGATCATTATAACTTTATTAGTACTTTCATCTGTAGGCTCATGCTTATCCACCCAGTATTTACAGTATCCTGTTAATACATTGTGGTTTCCTCAGTCTGCAGCGAGAAAGCTAGCTGAGGTGCTGCTGAGCTCCGTCAGTGAGGACAGCTACTGGCCCCCGCTGGGCCCCCCACCCTCAGCCTGGCTTCAAAGAGAGGGAGCCGCCGCCTCCAAAGATGCCATCTACCCCACTGTTAAACCCCCGCAACGTTACAGCACTGACGGGTTCGTTTGTTTCATTTCTATGTCACTAACTGTTTTCCCTTTACCCGTCTTAATCCTCTTGATTCTCTTATCCATGCGATCCAACTAGGGTGACCAGGCATCCCAAAAAATTCAGGACAGTCCTGAATTACAAGCAGCTGTCCCGTCCTGTTTGTCCTGAAAATTAGACTGATTATGTCCGTTGCCTACATGAATTATGGCTATCGTAGTTTATTTTTAATTTTTTTTGTTAGCCCGTGTAGAGGGGGTCAGCCCTATGTTCCCACAGCTCAATGGTCCCACAGCCCTATGTTCCCACAGCCCAATCGTCCCACAGCCCAATCGTCCCACAGCCCAATGGTCCCACAGCCCTATGTTCCCACAGCCCTATGTTCCCACAGCCCTATGGTCCCACAGCCCAATGGTCCCACAGCCCTATGTTCCCACAGCCCTATGTTCCCACAGCCCTATGGTCCCACAGCCCTATGTTCCCACAACCCTATGTTCCCACAGCCCAATGGTCCCACAGCCCTATGTTCCCACAACCCTATGTTCCCACAACCCTATGTTCCCACAGCCCAATGGTCCCACAGCCCTATGTTCCCACAACCCTATGTTCCCACAACCCTATGTTCCCACAACCCTATGTTCCCACAGCCCAATGTTCCCACAACCCTATGTTCCCACAGCCCAATGGTCCCACAGCCCTATGTTCCCACAACCCTATGTTCCCACAGCCCAATGGTCCCACAGCCCAATGGTCCCACAGCCCTATGTTCCCACAGGCCTATGGTCCCACAGCCCTATGTTCCCACAACCCTATGTTCCCACAGCCCAATGGTCCCACAGCCCTATGTTCCCACAGCCCTATGGTCCCACAGCCCTATGTTCCCACAGCCCAATGGTCCCACAGCCCAATGGTCCCACAGCCCTATGTTCCCACATTTCTAAGATTTTTCTTAAAATTAGGCCCTATGTTAGGGTTAGGGTTACATTCCATCTGTAGTCCATTGCTACTGGATAATAGGTAAGGTGTAATTGGCTACCAAATTGGGAGAAAGGGGTATCAAATCTGATACAAATTTATGAAAAAGGAAATGTGGGAACTGTGGGAACATAGGGCCATCATAAATTTGTCACTGTTACATTCAACACAGTCATTTTGTTTTTTCTTTTCTTATGACAGACAGTTGACTTCGTGCTCACAGACAAAATACATTTTAGTGTTGACTTTTGACTTTTGCATGTGTGACTGTTATTTGACACTGCATGTAATGTACCGGAGGCCACGGCCATCCTCAACTCCCCTATCCCGAATTTCACCCATTGTCATCTGGTCACCCTAGATCCAAAACGTGGTGTACTAACTGCTATTACTTTACCCAAGTTCAAAATGTAACAAGCGTTATGCCTCCTGGAATTATGTTTTTTTTACTTATTTGTGTCAACTCACTGTTGTGCCCACATCAGTTATCTCTAGGAGTCCATTTCCTTTGTCAAAGTTGCACTTTCTGCCAATGTGGTATCAGTTTTGTCCAAGATACTATCCTCTCAACAACTGTAGCACGTTGGCAGTTTGTCCAAGTGTTTTTTGTACTAAAGACTGACTCATCATCAGGGAGGCGGGAATCTGAGTCACGTCTCTACAACGTGAAAGTACACATTTTCACATTGAAAGTCAGGTAACAGACTTTCCCTGCGAGTGCTCGTAGGCTACCAGTTTACACTGGGTCTTTCAATGTGAGGAATCCCAGCACACCCAAATTATCTCACACACCTCTCCTCCTCTTATCAGTGTGGTCTCGATCTGTACTCATCTGAAGAAGCAGAAAACAAACTTACTATACTACCTGCCTACTGTAATATACCTGTGAATATGCATAGGGCAATGATTTTTCAATCACGGTCCAACAAACAATCAGTATCATGTCAAGTAAGACACTGTAACATGCCATGACATGAAGGGTGACATTGACATGACAAAGTGGTTATCTGCACCAGCAAACTAAACTGCATCAACATATCCTGCATTTCCCTGTTCGCATGGATCCTGCACTCGTTGCTCAGGCCCTGCAAACTATACTTAGTCACCACCACATGACTAATTCTGCCCACACTATCATAAGTGAAGATCTAAATCCATGTCTGAGATTAGAAGGAAAGGAGGAACCGGAGACTTCACCCTGAGGAATAGCTGAGCTTGAGTATTGTTCATGGCTTTTGTCATCAGTTACCACTTTTGAAAAGGTCACGACGGTGTGTGGTAAATGTGTCGAGAGGGAGAAGAAGCAAAGAAAGTGATGAATGAGAGGGATGGGAGAGGTAGAGATGGAAGAAATTAATGTGTGTGTGTGTGTGTGTGTGTGTGTGTGTGTGTGTGTGTGTGTGTGTGTGAGAGAGAGACATCTGAGATGGTGCTGTGTAGTGATACACCCAGGATGGTCCGTGTTGTGTTACAGCACCACAAGTGAGACAGAAACTGGACACTCCCAGCAATCTGGCAATCGACCTCAGGACAAGCCGTGTGTGTGTGTGTGTGTGTGTGGGTGTGTGTGTGTGTGTGTGTGTGTGTGTGTGTGTGTGTGTGAGGGGTAGACTTCCTTGTATTGGTACTATTTCCTGTTTCCTGTGTCCTGGCAGTTGCTTCTGTCCTCAGGACGTGGTGGAGGAAGCTGTGTTGCTGCTGCTCATCACAGAGTCCATGGTAAGACAAACATACACACACGCACACACACACGCACATGTCTTCTCTAGTAGTTCCCTTACACTCCACATTCTCAGCCTTTTTGCTTTAAAAACACATACAAGGAACATATACTCCCTTTCCCAGAGGACCTTTCTGCAGTTGACCGGTATCGCCACCTTTCCCTTCCTTAGTTTTCCTCCTCTTTCCTCCTTCCTCCTCCTGTTCCTCACTCAGCATCTCTGTTCGTCCAGGCCAGCGGTGAGGCGGTGATCAGTCGTCTGCCAGACCAGGCGGAAGTTCGTCAGGCCAGCCTGCAGGATGCCACCTCTGTTTATGACCTGCTCACCATCGGCATGGCCAGGAGAGGGCAGTACGGCATGCTTTCTGAGGTGTGGTGACACACACACACACACACGCACACACGCACACACACACACACACACACACACGCACACACACACACACAAACGCGCACACAAACAGAGACACACTCCATGGAGGTCTGAGGGGAGGAGAGCAAAAGTGTGAGAGATGAGATGTGTTAGTGAGAGCTTTGCCCTTTGCAAAACTTTTTAATTAATGTCCTTTAAGCAAAGGGATTTTGTGTCTTTTTCTACTTCCTCCTAAATTTTTTCTCTCAGATATCACATTTCAATTGCCTCCTCTATTTTCTCTTTTTTTTTCCTACAAACTCTGTTACCCCACTAATGTGACCTGACCTCAGGTGTAGGAAGTTGGGGAGGCGGAGGTTAGAGGGGTTGTCCAAAATTAGGTTTGTCCACCTGTCTGACTGATTCATAGATAACATCAGTCATCTTATAAGGAGTACCACACACACACACACACACACACACACACACACACACACACACACACACACACACACACACACACACACACACACACACACACACACACACACACACACACACACACACACACACACACACACTCATACAAACTGAGGTAGTTCCACTTAGACCAGTGGATCAGTTTGCTGATATATGAGGCCAGTATGGGCCATTTATTAGGAATTAGATGTCAGCCGGTCAGCGTCATCTATCTCTGATGTGATGAATAAGATTCCCATTGATTGATTACAGCCTTACTGAAGTCATCAATCAATCCATGAGGTGAAGTTCTGATTATAATATCAAATTCCAGTTGGAGGATACACACGTATATTCTTTGTAAGAATGTAATTCTGAAAAAGTTGTGTGGAAAAAATTCAATGATTTGACATTTTTGGATTGGATTAATATTACGGACGCATTAATGTGTAAGTACTGTAGCTGGTCGAGGTAGGGACTGTTTTAGCTATGCTGGCAGCATGGCTCTAGGGATGGCAGTGTCAGTCAGCCCGACCATTTTGGTCTATTGGATGGATTGCCATGAAATTAATGAAAAGATATTCAACGTGCCCAGAAATGACTTTGGTGATCCTTTGACTTTTTATCTAGCGCCACCCTGAAGTTGGAATTTCGCTGTTGAGTTAAATATCTTGACAGTAACTTGAAGGATTGCCATGCAATTTGGTACACACATTCATGTTTCCCACAAATTGAATTGTCAATTTGTCTAAACCCTAGCTCTGCATATTATATTAACCCCCTAACCAGGGGTTAAATTGGGATTGTTATGTGTCGGCCTAATTTAGTAGGGTTAACAAGGGTCAGCACTATTATGTATTACGTATGCAGCAGCAGCAGCAGTGACAGTTGCAGTTTTATAATAGCGACTTTACAAGTGTTCCTGTATTTTATACTCAGATTAGTTCACTCATGCATTGTTTAAGAAATACCCACAGTATTTTCAGTAATACATTTTGCTATGCTGAGCAGGACAGCAGCAAATGCAGCCTTTCTAATAAGTGCACATTATTGAATCAGAATATTGGGCAGACCTTTTTTTCCTGGTTAAGCTCACAAGTGCATGACTGACGACATCTGACTGAGAGGCGCTCCACGCCATCCTCTGCTCGTCCACAAACACATCAATCACATCATTATGGACTAAAACAGCGCTGAGTGGGTGGTGAGAGGTGACTGACAGTCATTTCAAGCAAGAAAAATGAAGTCAAGAAGAGCGGCCATTCGGTTAAGGGATGTAAATGAGGGAATACATGTATTGTTCCTAACCCTGGCTTTCCTGATTTGTTTCCTGTAATGGATTAGGAGAGTTTGAGCAAAAATTCATTTTTTTGGCTCAGTCTGGGTTAACCTGTCCAGACTCTGCCTGAACCTGTATCTACGCTTCCCACTTGTATCAATTATATCACGTGAACATATTTGTGTGTCTGCATTTCTCCTCGCAGTGTCTGGAGCGAGCCATGAAGTTTTCTTTCAACGAGTTCCACCTCTGGCACCAGCTGGGCTTGTCACTCATGGCGGCTGGAAAGGTGAGCTCATTTCTCCTTTTATACCAGCAACAGCCCCTCACACACAACATGCCACACCCGAAGGCGACATCCATCTCCTGCCATACCTCTGTCCTGTACACTGCTGCGCTTCCTCCTCTCCCTCATGTCCAGACATGCAACAAATAGTATTCGCAGATAGGTGTGAAGTCTGCTTGGAGAAGCAGATGGGTTGAGTTTTATTTAATTTTTTATATTATAATATTTAAGTAAATTAATTGCAACAAAGGTAAACTAAAAGGGCATGTAACTACAGTATTAGTCTAAGCCACATAGTACAGAATGTCCTTCATGGCAACTCCCATCTGCTATTACAAAAATAAAGATTGGGAAATACTATTGAATCCATTTGCTGCAAAATAAAGATTAATATTGTTGTCATGTTAAAAAAAATGCACATTCTTCAAATGGGAGTCCTCAAAAGGAGCTGGAATAGCTTACAACCCCCCCCCCCCCTCTCTCTCACTCTCTATCTCCTTCTCCCTTAGTGTGTGTGTGTGTGTGTGTGTGTGTGACAGAAAAATTGATCTGGGTTGCAGGATAAAGTGACACTGCAGATCAATGGAGTGCTCTAGAAATAGGCAGTTCCCTAGAAGGAGAAGGGGCCGCCTCAGTGTCGTCAGATCCGCTTCTATTTAGGGCCAGCCGGGTGTGTGTGTGTGTGTGTGAGTGCATGTGTGTGAGCGCATGTGCACGTGCACGTGGTCCATTAATGATTGACCTACATGTATTAAGTGACTGTGTGCCTAAATGAGTCTATTAAGGCTGTGTAAGGAAAGTTGATGTGTGTTTGATTCACTCGCTTAAAGCGATCCATGTCATCTGTGGCTGCATAGTAACTGGCTGCTGCGTGCACATGAATCACAATTTGTCAGTGACATTTTTTTTGTGTATATGTGTGTGTGTGTGTGTGTGTGTGTGTGTGTGTGTGTGTGTTCCTTTCAGGGCATTGGTGCTGTGTCTGTATTTAAAGAGTGTGCCAGAATGAAACCAGAGGACCCCTCATTGCCCCTATTGGCTGCTAAAGTCTGCATTGGTCAACTTCACTGGGTGAATACACACAAAACATTCACATACTCAAGATAATACACATTACACACACACACACACACACACACACACACACACACACACACACACACACACACACACACCTGGACTCATACATACAGTACACATGCCGTTGAGAGTCAGGTATGTGAGCTTGAACAATTTACAGACATTAGGAGTACAATGATTAGCTATGAATATTTTTTTTATGCTTTTAGCGATCCTGCTGTGATGTTTTTTTTCTCATACTTTCCCAGGGATACTTGTTTCAGTGATATCTTTGAATTTTCTATGGATGACTTTCTGTAGGTGGAGCTGTTTTCCCTGTCTGTTCAGCCACGTGGTGGCTTTTGATGCTCCTGCTAACTCCTCTATTTAGAGATATAGTACATACAGAGTAGCAGACGTTTACATCCCCATAAAGAGGTCCCTAGATTATTTTGAGGGGTCATGAGACGATCAAAATGATTACACGGGGGTTTGGCCTTGACCAACTGCCACTTTCCTTGTTGCAAAGTCTAGCCTAGTCTCTCTCTCATGGGTGGGCCAAATTCTCTGGGCGGGCAAAGCAGAGAAAGGGGAGGTAACCTTGCTCCTTATGACCTCATAAAGAGAAGATTCCAGATCGGCCCATCTGAGCTTTCATTTTCTCAAAGGCAGAGCAGGATACCCAGGGCACGTTTTACACCTATCGCCATTTCTAGCCACTGGGGGACCATAGGCAGGCTGGGGGGACGCATATTAATGTTAAAAAAACCTCATAAAGTTAAATTTTCATTCCATGGGACCTTTAATGTTTAAATTTGTAAATGACACTTTCACCTCTTCATCCCTCTGTAAATCCTTCAAATGAAACAATCTAACAATCTTTGCTTAAACTACTCACAACTCAAGTCATGTGCATTAACCCTTAAAGCAGTGGTTCCAAACCTTGGGTCATGAGATGATGACTGTGGTACAAAACAAATTTCAATGACAGTTTTAAACATGTATCTAATATTTGCTCATTTTTAGCCATGCTAGCAGCTCTAACGAGCACAATGTTGTCCGTCAGTTGGTCTGTCTTGAATCCAGACTGATGGACGTTAGGGCATAGGTTTCAAGGTGTATAACATTAGTAGGCTATGAGCTGTAGGTGGGTGATTTCAACAGCTGACCTAGGGAAAACACTGAACATTTGACTTAGGTAAAAAAGCAAAGTCTTATCTTCGTCTGGTCTGATTCATTCTTCATCTGGAACTAGTGAGATGTCACAAATCTGCATTTGAGCGCAGTATAGCAGACAATCAGTTTTGTAATCCATGCATGTTCATTTTCAGTCACAACTGTCCCCTCAGCTTCAGCGAACACTCATAAGATCATAAGTTGAAAGGTGCCGTTATATTCTGCACTAAAGGGACAGCAGCTTTGTAGAATATTTACTGTGTAGGCCTACATAGAGAGTCATGTTTGGGGATTGACACGGGTGTCACTTAGGCATACATGCATCACTGTGAAGCCGGCCAGCTTGGATAGTCTTGCTGTTCCTGATCTGGGCAGGAGGGAGAAAGTCACATCAACAGTGGTATTGAGGGTGGAGGGGGAGAGAGAGAATGAGCGAGTGTGAGTGAGTGAGACAGAGAGAGAGAGAGAGAGAGAGAGAGAGAGAGAGAGAGAGAAAGGGGTCAGAGATTAGAAAAGAGGAGCTAACAGTAGCGAATGGAGAGAGCACATCTGTCAGTGGCTGGAGATCATGGCAGGCTGGAGACACTAAGGAGCTTACAGCCTTAATCACAATGGGACGCTATGGCCATAGTGCAGTGGGGCATTACATAAATGGGCCACCATTATCCACGATCAGCTCCACTGGAAAGTCTGAACTATTATCTAGCCAGGAACATTTATTTTTTTGTGGCCCACTAGCCCACAGACCAGACCAAAATGTCATTACAATGTCCTCATATTTTTTCACGTTTTCAGAGAGTTCCTATACATGTTGATGAAAAAAGGATCTGAGGGCATTGAAATCCTCTCCAAACTTATGACATCACTACAAACTGCACGACTGGCCATCTGAAAGCAAAGCCGCTTTTGTAAATTCCTGAAGAGCAGTTTTGCAGATGCGAGGTTTTCACCCGACAACAGTGGCACGTTCTTCTTTTACACCATTCAAGGGAGAGAGAAAAAAAAAACGTAATCCTCCTAAGGCGTGCGTGTGTTTAAATGACTAGCTATTTTGTGCAGGCTTTGAACTCGCAAGGGCCTGGATTCAGAGAAAGAGACAGCGAGAGAGAGAGCACAGGAGGAGGATGAAGGGAGGAAGAAGAAGAAGAAGAAGAAGAAGAAGAAGAAGAAGAAGAAGAAGAAGAAGAAGAAGAGAAGAGGGGCGGTGCCGTAGGCTCGCTGTTGCGCTGGCGTGCCGTCAAAGGCATTACCCCTCTACGCCCACCTGCCCGGCTGCCCGCCACCAGCCATACCTCACACCGAGTGACACACTTTCACTCAGCTCAGTGCACCTCAGCTCAGCCGCACACTGCCTGCAGCATGTGTGGGCGAGCGTGTGTGTGTGTGTGTGTGTGTGTGTGTGTGTGTGTGTGTGTATCCTTCAGAAAACTCTGCGTTGTCCTTGAATCTACTCGGACTGTCCTCACACTAAACTCACAACGGGCTCTGCCATCAATACTCCATTACCCTGCTGCATCCTCAGCCTCATTTACGTCTCAGGGCTGCAAAGTTTTTCCTCTCACACACACATGAAAGAGAGGCTGTTGCAGGCTCTGCTTTCCGGTACAGTACCCTCCCAATGCTCGGACCAGATTTATTTGTTTTTAATATTATAGGTTATTGGTTTCATGAGAAGAATAATTCAGTATTGCACCTGGCCATTCAAGTATATACAACAAAACTAATATTCTTCAGGGGCTAATTTAGTGTGTGTTTGTGTGTGTGTGTGTGTGTGTGTGTGTGTGTCTGTTCAGTTTGAGGAGGCCGAGGCTCTGTCGCAGAGTGTGGTGTCTATGGGCGAAGAAGCCGAAGAATTTCTACCTCGGGCCTACCTGTCCGTGGGACTCTGCTGCAGTTTACAGGCCTCTGACGGTAAGGACACAAATAGACAAATATACTGAGAGCATCCTCTACAGGAAAACAACAGTAGCATTCATTTGTTCAAATGTTGAAAACAACAGACGTTGTTACATGTGTCTGACCATCAGTATGCGATTAATGACTCTCAGAAGCGAAGGGGGGAAGGCCGTGAAACCTCTTGTACATCTAACCTCTTGGTTCCACCATGGATCACATCCTGACTTTTTTTTTTTTTTTTTGGGCTATTCCTGGCTTTATTCGATAGGAAAGCTGAGATATGAAAGGGGAGAGAGGGGGGGCGGGAGGGACACATGCAGGAAAACCGTCACAGGTCGGACTCGAACCCTGGACCTTCTGTGTCAAGGAATAAACCTCTGCACATGTGCGCCCGCTCTGCCAACTGAGCTAACCTGCCACCACATCCCTGACTCTTTAACCTTTGTTTTCATAATCGCAATCTGATCACAGTCTTAGCTGAAGTTATACAGACCTTAAGGGCTTTTTTTTATGACATATACTTTTGCTGCTGAAATATAGCAAAGCTGAAACTGTGACGGGTAAACTTTTGGTTCTGTCCTCTCTCTCTCTTTCTCTCTCTCTCTCTCTCTCTCTCTCTCTCTCTCTCTCTCTCTCCAGCCACTCTGAAAGCTGATCGAAATGAATTAAACAAAAAAGCACTACGAGCCTTGAGCAAGTAGGTTCTGGTTCTACTATTCTCCATCACATGTGTTTCTCTGTTTATCAGTTGTTGTAGTTTTGCTCATAGCATACGTACATACATGTATGTAGCATTTTATTTTTAGCTATGCTGCTGTAGCTACACTAATGTGGTAAACATGGCATGTTGGCATGGAATATGCATGGCATAGGCATGTTAGCATTGTTGTTGTGGATGTTTTGCTAAAATCTTCGCTAACACAATGTGTCATGGGTTTCTTTCTCTCCTGCACAGGGCTCATTCATTAGACCCCCAGGATGCTCAGATTGCTATGTACCTGGCTCTGCAGCTGGCACTTGTGCGCCAGGTATAAGGGGGGAAATGGGAAAGTTATCATATGTTTTGTTAATAAACACCAGACATGAATCAAATCATTAGAAAGCATTGCAGATCGTACCTGAGCATGGGTGTGTGTGCGTATGTCTGGCAGGTATCAGCAGCCATTGAGCCCCTGCAGGCAGCTTTATCTCTCCGTGGGGACGACTTACACTCCCTCCACCTGCTGACTCTGCTGCTGAGTGCCCAGAAACACCACCGTCATGCCCTGGACACCCTAAGCCTGGCTCTCAGCCAGCACCCCAGCAACTTCAAGTAAAACCCACTATACCGTCCCACTCACACAGGCAACAATAAATGTTGGTTAGGATCAGGCACCAATCTATCACTGTAAAGATGTAACTTGACTTTGTAGTTTGTGTGTGTGTGTCTGTGTGTGTGTGTGTGTGTGTGTGTGTGCGTGTGTGAGTGTGTGAGTGAGTGTGAGTGAGTGTGTGTGTGTGTGTGTGTGTGTGTGTGTGTGTGTGTGCGTGGAGTAGCTCCAGTGAGTCATGCAGCAAGGCCACACTGGTCCTCTCCATAGGCATAGGGTGTCTCAGCTGGACTGTGTTTGAGGCCAAGCACACGCACACACACACACACACACACACACACACACACACACACACACACACACACTTGACGCCTTATTTAGACGTGCCAGAGTGGAGGTCTGCATTGCGGTACCTATGCCCCTCATACACCCTTACCCTTTTAACACCGCAGCTCTGACCCGAGCCCTAGTGCTGCTTTCCTTACAGAATTAATTTGTCCAACACATACCCCCACCGGTCTATTACATTAAACAGGTTAAAACACTCTGACTCTAATACATTTGGGGAAGGTTCACTGATTTGATTTGGGACATGTTTAATGAGTTGCCATATTGTACCATACATCCACAATTTGTTTTAAACATGACCAATGTTTAAAATCCACATACTATTAGATAACTCTTATCTAAGTATATCAGAGTTACTAACAAGATATGGTTTATTGTTTTGTTTTTTATGTACAAAAGGCTTTCAAACTTCCACTAGCATTTTGTTGTGATATTTTATAATCTTATCTTTGTATTTAATCACATAACAAAAAAAGACTATGACATTTTTTTCCCCAAAATACAGATTCTTGTCTCAGCCGAAAAGACTCAGAGAAGTAAAGTTATATATCATGAACATTTCATATATTATATATATTTCAATAAGAATCCAGCTTGAAATGAAATTTTGCTAAAACAGGTCAGCAGTAGCCAAAAGCATTGCTTTTATGCACTTTCACATTAGCTTACAGTACAGGAAGGATTCCAGTCTGTCATCCTGAACAAACACATTAAAACATTCATTAGCTGTGGAGGAAGCTGGAACGTGGATAACATTAACTATCCAGGCCAATTATTCCACACTAACCATGATATGGAAGCATGTTGCATCATCTTTCGGATGTGTTTTCTCTCCATTTGAAAGCCCGGTAAAGCATTTCATAATGCAGCCATTTGGGGTCAGTGTTGGCCTCCACGGTCCCAGTACAAACAGATGGGGTACATCCATACATCAGGAGGCAGAGGAAGGGAGAGGAAATGCAGAAAAACAAGAAAATTGATGAAACAACGAAGGGAAGGAAGAATGTAAGAGCCTGACAGGAAGAAGAAAACACAGAGACAGAGTGGGTGGATGTTCAAAAGACGATGGCTTTATAATTACACAAGCTTTACTGATCAGCAATGTACAATTTGAAGATGAAATATGTTCTCTCTACGTCTAGATGCAAACACTTTGACACACACACACACCTCCTCCATAGAGACACTTGACTGCTTTGACCCATTTAAGAGCTCTTTCCAGGCTCAGCCAATCACACAGCTTTCTGCGCCAGGAATCCCCATCGCCCCGGTAACCATGAGGTCATATGGGTAGCGCAGACAGCATCGGTTGTTGTTCCCAAACTGTTGTTATGGAGCGGTAGAGAGACACTGACTCAGAGAGAAAGAGAGATAGGTAGATACAAATGTATAAACCAGTAGTTTACTGAATGGAATTGCTGATTGCAAATGAATTCTTACTGAATGCCTATTTACTGTATTATAACCTCTGATATTTATTGATCTATGTTTCTAATACTACTTTTATTGGTCTGTCATGCCAGTAAAGCATATTTTAACTGAGCCAACTAAAAGCTAAAGAGAGACAGACAGTAGTGTTCTACACCAATCTGAAATGTTAGCCCTAGCCTGACCTGGCCCAATTCATTTGGGCCCAAGTGGCCTGGGACCGACAGCTAACACACTTTTTCATCCCTCTATCCGTCTCTCTCAAAAAAGTAGGAGTGCTGGTTTGAGTGTAGCAGTGTAAGAAACACACAGCGTAGCCTGATGCTATACCAATCTGTCTATAATAATTAAGTAATATTACTGGAAACATGATATTGTTTAATATATAATATGGAAACCTAACCAACATTTGTAATGTTACGGTTCTCGTCAAGTTCATTAGTTAGCCAGCATCTCTCCTCACTGATACATTTGTTACCCGGAAGTCGATCATGACTGTGGTTCCCAGCACTCAAAGCTGCTCTAATCAATAGTTTTATATTGACAAAGGATTAAATGTGTAATGTGAAACCCACACATAATGATAATTGGACTCTGCAGTTCCCCCTCAGTTTTAGCATCTTTCAGCTCATTGTTTTAGTGTTACTTACATTTCTATCAGTCTCGAGGCTTTCATCAACCTCGTTTTCGGCAACAGCAGACTGGAACAAACCTGTTTTTTACACTACATGCCCAGCATGAAAC